>NC_032012.1:8766933-8767163 GCF_001865875.1 Lupinus angustifolius
AAAAAAAAAAGATTTTAAATTCGAAATAATAAAGAATAATTTTTTGCAATTTTTCTAAAAAAAATTTTTTTAATTCGAAATTTAAAATTTAAAATTCGAAATTCAAATTTGAAATTCAAATTTCAGATTTGAAATTCAAATTTCAGATTTGAAATTCAAATTTCAGATTTGAAATTCAAATTTCAGATTTGAAATTCAAATTTCAGATTTGAAATTCAAATTTCAGATTT
>NC_032012.1:8779763-8818109 GCF_001865875.1 Lupinus angustifolius
GTATGGTGTAAATATTCATCTATAGGCATTTCTTCAGATTAGGTGAATTGGATTGTGCAGTGTAGAAATGAGGCTCTTAGACAGTTGAAGGATCATTTGTTGAGAGCTCAATCCCACATGGTGCAATATTTCAAGTTTCTTAGGTTAAAATAAATGCAGTTGGGGATCATTATGTGGAATCCCCGGCCAACCCGAAGCTGTATTCAGTAGTTATTTTCCAGCTTCTCGCCATGGTGATTGGCGGATCAATTCCTCGTTAATTGGAAAGGTTGGCCATATGAGGGGCAATCTGGGAATATGCTGATAAAATTCATTTGTTTCCGATCTTCAACATCGAGGACAAGGTTCTTATCTTCTATTTGTTGCTGGACCAAGCTTGTTTACGGGGTTCACCATTTCAGATTCGCGTAGAGGTTCTTATCCTCTCAATGTATCTCGCTGATATGCCCTGATTTGCTGGATGAAGAGGTCTTGGAACCAGGATTTCTGCACTGATTGTAATTGAAAGTGTTCTCATTATACAAAGAATCTTGAAAGCATGAGACACACGCGCGCGCACACAGAGGGATAACATACAGTCCGATTTCAGATGTTCTACTTTTCAAATCAAGCAAAAGATCATTTGCCAACTTTGGAGCAGTTTCATTCCTCCTAAATAATGATGTGCCATATAGGATTGGTTACAAATAGATTGATATCTTACTGAATCTTAATGTATCTGCAGATATAGTAACCATCCAAGTAAAAATACTAGTATATATGATCCATCAACATGAAGATGATCCAAGTTTACTTCTTTATAGACTGTAAGTTCTGTATAAACTCACCTTTCAATTACTGTAAGTAAATTTCTTGGATGATATTTATACTTTACAAAGTTGACATTTAAGGAATTAAGTGAAATTTAAGCATAGGAAACGCATACCAGTGCTCATTCTATGAGCATTAAAATAGGCTCACTTTTTTATAACCAGTTGTATCCTCTCACGTTGATAGTAAGAAAGTCTTTTTCGAAACGTGTGATTATCTGTTCCAACAAAGCACGCTTTTGCTTATAGGACATCAACCTCTTAGTGGAACAATTCACAAGCATCTTCAAATTAACAGATTTTCCTAGAAAGATCATATTGTCCAATAGAGGAATTTAACTTCTAAACATTACTTTTAACAATAAAATTAAAAACACAACACTGCATAGAACAAAATTCACAGAAAAGTAGAAAATGCAAAATGAAATTGGGTAAGAACCAATTGGATAGGAGCTTATGTATAAGAGCCAAGTGCATTTAATTGAAAATAGTAGTGAAATAGCAGTTGGAGTGGAATATATATGCATTTTCAGTATAAATATTTATACATAATATCCAATATATTATCTATCATTCATCTAGATTATTTTTTTTGAAAAGTAAATGATAATTAATAATAAATATTATCTATCATTCATTAATGCATACATTTTTTTTCAGATGATAATTTGGCAAATTTACAGAAAATTGTTTGGCAATTTGCTAAAAAAATATTGTAAAGATCAAGAAGGATTACTACATATATGAATACTGACAAGGTATTCTAATAAAGGAATGTCCAATTAGGAAAACAATTCATAATTTTATAAATACAGGTTGGTTGATGAATATATAGAGAGAAAAAATGTGTGCGCTGATAATGTGTATGAATTTTATATATTGCCATATGTTACTCATCATTCATGTTTAATGATTGTTGACTCTTTAAAAATAGTAAGACAAATGAATTATAGATGGAAAAAATGTATACACTGACAGTGTATGTGTTTTTTGTACTATCATTGCAACATCCGCCCTTCATTTTCAGTCATCATTGACTTTGAAAAAAAGTAATTTAAGTGAACGATGAAAGATGCATTGATTGTGTGTATATCTTTATACTATCAGTGCATAGATTTAACACTCATTATAGATCATGTATTGACTATGTATAAATGTTTATACTTACAATGCATAAATATTACAAATATGTATGTATGAAAACTTAAAGAAGAACATATTCAATTAGTGTAGTCAATTTCTCTTTAAAAAATAATACAAATGAATAATGTAACTGTATATAAATCTTTATGCTATACTAAACTCATATATAATATATATTATATGAGGAACATATTCAATTAGTGTAGTCTAATTCTAAAATGAATGATAAACTGATTGTGTATAAATTTTTAAAGTGAAAGTACATAGATACTAAACTTTTATATATATATATATATATATTATATGAGGAACATATTCAATTAGTATAGTTTATACGATTGATTGTGTATAAATCTTTATACTGTATAGATATAGATATGAAAGTCATATATTATGTATATGTACTATGAAAAAGGAACCTAGTCCATTAGTGTAGTCCATTTCTCATAGAAACTCATCTGGGATGGCTATATTAAATAAGATAAAATGAAATAATGATGGATTTAAATGAATTTAATTTGATTAAAATTAGTAAATGATATTGGTATAGATAAATCTATTAACTTATCTAAATATTAGATTGGAAAATCCAATATTAGATTCCTATTCTCTATAACTTTTAATTGTGTGAAAAAAATTTAGAGATGAAAATCATATGGTAGAGACATAAATAATTTTTACTTTATATTTCGTTTTTATTATTTATTATTATCTCACCATGTTTAGACTCAATTTGTGGTTTAAACACGACATATTAGTTTTCTTAGTTTCCTTAGTTTGTAAGATTGGGTTATGACCTAATATTATGGGATGAATATATAATTGTTCTATCTTCTATAGAGTGCTATAATTTGGGGATACAGTTCTAATCACTTATTGCTTCACCAGACTACTGACCAAGTTTCAAGAAAATTTGGGGATCAGGAAAAGTTATTTTTGTAATCAATATTTTTTTCAAGCCTTTAAAGTTAATATAGCAGTGCAATGGTAAGTAAAATCATATTATTTCAAACTATAATCACTTGAATTTGAACCCAACATAGAACACCCTCTCACATACTATTAAACTAATTAACAAGATGTTGTTATAGTGATATAAGATCTTTATGGATTCCCTAACGTTAAATGTTTGATTTCTGAGAAGCAATAGTCACGAGTTCCAAAAGAGATTAACTTATCACAAAAAAAGATAAGAGAATACTCTTAATAATACAAAAAATATATATACCATTAAGCTATAATATTTACTAGTACACCACCATAAAAGTTGTATTCAATAACAATTAAAAAGGTGTATTTAAAAAAAACAGGAATATATATATATATATATATTATGTAAGAGTTGTTTACACTGTCAGTGAATTATTTACTATTCATTTTTATCACGACTGACTTTAAAAAAGTAATCCAAATAAAAAATAAAATGATATACTAACATGATATAAACCTTTACGCTGTTGATGCATAGACATTATACTCTTAAAGAAAAACCACTCAAATATAAAATCAGTCAAATAACTTCCAAATTTATTCTTCCACCATTCGTGTAGTAGATACCTGAAAACAATATCAAATTATTAAATCTCGTCGAACTATTCCACAAGATTCTATAGAAAAAGTCTGAAGGTAATAAAATAATTATTTTTTATAACGAAGTAATCCTTATTGCTGTCAGTGATTCTCTTCGTTTATCGAAATTAAACTTTTAATCTTTAAATTTTTTTGTTATTGAAAACAATATAATAAGAAAGATAAAAGACTAAGAAAACCAAAAGCCAAAAGTTGTCTTGTATGATAAGATAGACAAAGGGTCAGAGAGAGAGAGAGGCACTCTGTTATTATAAGAATATTCTAGAGGCACGAAAAAAACAACCCAACTCGCAAGGCACTGAACACAGTTTGAACCTTCAACTCAAAACCTAAATGAACATGGAACTTGGTAACCATAACTCCGGTGAATGCCCACCCAAAATCCACCGCCTCAGCCACTCCGTCGTTAAACGAATCACCGCCGGTGATGTCATCCAACACCCTCTCTCGGCCGTTAAGGAACTTATCGAGAACAGCCTTGACGCTCACTCCACTAATATTAACGTCATCATCCAGGATGGTGGTTTTAAACTCATCCAAGTCAATGACAATGGCCATGGAGTACGAGTATGTTATTCTTTCCATATGTTTTGATCCGACTCAGTAATATCTATACATTATCAGTGTAACAAGATTTACTTCCAACACAACTCCCGCTACATCATTATTCACCCGTTTAAAAGCGCAATGATACGTTTGAATATGAATGATGATTGATGATGCTGCAGTGAAAGTGTAAAAAAGTTCTACAGTATTGTATACATTGTTTTATCTTTCTTTATTTAACTTTGCTTTTTGGCCATTTTTATTTATTTATTTCTAGTACGAGGACCTGGCAATAATGTGTGGGAGGCACACAACATCAAAGTTGTTAAAGTTTGAGGAACTGATGAGACTGAAGACAATGGGTTTTAGGGGAGAAGCACTTTCCAGCATCTCACATTTGGGTGATGTTACTGTCACTACCATAACCCAAGGGAGTGTGCATGGATACAGGTAAAATTTACACATTTACCCGGGAGCACATCTTCTATCCCAAATAGTATGTCACTCTACTTGCCAGTTCGTGTCATTGTTTTAAAAAGATGTCGAGTGTTACAAATCGTGAGACAAAAGATGTGATCCCAATTTACACTACTACATTGTGGATATTTGATGGATATGAACTAGAGAAATATAAGAAATTTCACATATTGTGTGTTGCTTTGATTCTACTTTATTAAATTTTTGTACTTTTACAGAGGATAATCCTTTTTTGGAAGGGTAAAGGGTAATTAGAGGAAGTTAATAATTTTATTTAATTATGTTTACATTTCTCTCTTTGAATATATGATTTGTGCTTCTGTATTAATTTTATATCTTCAATCATAGTAATTTTAAAATTTTGTTGTGTCCCTATTGTGTCTCATTCATGATTCTTAGCCTTATACTATCCATGTTTTTACTGGGTTCGTACTTCGTAACATGAAATTTTTTGAAACCAAGTCGCTTATATCAAGTTTAAGAATTTAACGAAAAAGTATTCTGACCTATTTAAAATTTCGTAGAAACTTCGAAGTCCTGAAATGCATGAGATAATGGATCACTTATGGGAACCTAACAGAAATCTGTACCAAGGATTCAATTTCAAAATTTTCCAAGCTTAGGGACTTAATTAAAAACCTTTTCAGGGTAGAGTCATATTTGATTTTCCCTATAAATTTTAGTGACCAATAGAGTAATTAAACAAATAAATACTATAAGCATGTCATTAGCATAATAAACTAGCCATAGGTGGTTTAGTTTTGTCATCCATGTAAGAAGCTTCATTTGTGTCAGCAGAGGCAATTATGAGTGTTTCTGTTAGTTCCAGTTATTTCAAATATCTCTGGGTATATATAACCAAAGCATGAATTAAGCATTTCATAGTACACCAATTTTGTTTCTTATCATTCAATTTTTCTCTCACTCTCTAGTATAGTTTGCACATTTTACATGGTATAGAGCTATATGGCTCAACACAGATCCTATTGGAATTCCACCACCACCTCCTCCAACAGTCCAACCCCTTTTGTATCCTCTCTTTCTTATACTCCTCTTTCTCTGCCATTCCCGGCCACTAAGTTAACATATCTGTTTCTTAATCTGGAGGCACTTCATCGAACTTGTGATGAAATCGAATCATACTGAGTATTTCTTCTCAAGTTTGAAGCTTGATGGGAGGGAACACATCGAAGTAGGTTTCTGATGCTCTCTTTGTCAATGTTAGTCAAAACTCTCTTTGAGGGGGAGTATTAGTGCAATATATTAGTCAAAACTAGTTTTTAGTTTAGTCAACCATATAACAAGCATCTGCTGAGTTAACAGAGGCAGTTAGGAGTGGTTCTGTTAGTTGAAGCTATGACAGATCATCTCTTGGTATATATAAGCAGAGCATCAGTTGTATCAATCAAGCTTTTCATAATACGTCAATTCAATTCTTATATTCAGTTTCTCTTAATCTGTAACGATTTCGACTGATGTGCACTGTTTTTTGGGATACTGTTTAACTATCGGGTTTAGTTGAAAAAGGAGAAAATACCTCTCTCAATACTGTAGGTGTAATACCAATGGCCAACCTAATAAACTTATGATCATTTAACTTTCTGATTTTATTGTTCAGGGTATCCTATAAAGATGGTGCCATGGAGCATGAGCCAAAGCCATGTGCTGCTGTAAAAGGAACACAAGTCACGGTATGAAGTAGTCCTTTGTCATTGCTTGAACATTTGGATTACTTTGTGTAAATATCACTTTAATTAATATTATGACAATTAAAATGGTCTAGACACTCAGACTATAAAGATGTTTCATTAAACTAGTTGGAAGTTTATTTGTGCTCCTTGGTATTAACACTTCACACTTAGGAATGTTTAAGCTGCATTCAAAACATGACCGTTTGAACCCGTTCTTTTGCTTCCTAGTTGTAAAACTTCATCAAACCTTTATAACTTGGCACTGGTCTCACAATATGAAGATAGTGCATCACATACTACTATATCAGGGAAGCAGGTTATCAAGCTACCTGAAATATTGACTAAGAGGTTTCTTGTCTTCTTCATTGGCTATCCATGCATTTCTGTAGTTTTCCTTGTTTATGTTCTACTTCACTTGCTATTAGTTGTACATCTCCATCTGTATCAATCTCAGTGTTGGACATATATTCATGTCTTTATTGAATCACCCACAAGATTTATTTGGAAAAAGAAATGAGAATTGTGATTGCTAACTTATTGGAATTGTGTTTGCTATTTTATGGTGCATATGTTTGGAAGGGAATACCTGGATTTGTCAAAGTTTCAATGTCTCTAGATATGCTCCACCCATTCCATTTTAATTGTCAGCTTAGCATTTTTAAGTTTTTATATATTGCTTGTCACCTTAGGAAATCAAGGTGTATTGACTACTTTTTTCTTTATTGCATTAAATAAAGTGTCCGTTATGCTAAAGTGACAACTAGAATGGGATAGATGGTGTGTTGTGGTAATCACAATAAGGTTCTTATCTTCTATTTGTTGCTTGACTAAGTTTGTTTAAGGGGGTTACCATTTCAGATTCACATAGAGATTGGGCTGCCTTTGTTCTGACTTAGTTCTGTACTCTGTTTACTTTGTCTGTGTAGCTTTCTTTTCTTTTGTTGTGTCTGAGATCTTTTCCTTCTTTTTTTTTGTATCTATATTCTTATTTCTGTTTCTATTCACAACAACAACCAAGCCTTAATCCCACAAAGTGGGGTCGGATACATTGTTTGACCGAACGCCATAATGCAAATACTGGTTGTAGACTTTCAGAACTGAGATCTTCTGTTCAAATTAGCCTTGTAATTAACTTTATTGCGGGTTGAAATTCTTGTGCTTGTGTTATTAGGTTGAGAATTTATTCTGTAACATGGCTGCTAGCAAGAAGGCTTTGCAAAATTCTCATGGAGATTATAAAAAGATTGTAGACTTAGTAAGCAGATTTGCTCTTCATCACACTAATGTCAGTTTCTCTTGCAGAAAGGTTGGTCTCTTGAGCAGTCAAACTTATCTAATGCAATCTTATATGATACATTGTCAATTCCATATATTAATTTTCACTTATTGTTTGGGACTTGTGTTGCTATCAGCATAAGGCTACTAGACCAGATGTTCACACCAATGTCAGATCTTCTAGGCTTGATGTCATCAGATCTGTTTACGGGATTGTAGTTGCTGGCAGCCTGATGGAAATTGAAGTTGCAGATAGTAATCCATCTACTTCAGTTTTTGAGATGCATGGTTTCATGTCAAATGCAACTTATGCAGCCAAGAAAACGACTATGATCCTTTTCATTAATGGTATTCATTATCTATATACACATACCTTACTGACATGTATAAAGTTATTCATATCATACTATTATAAAAACTAATAGCTTTACTAATATTAATAATACTCACGCAACCATCTAATGGAGATGATAAATTACACTATAAACATTGGCAAAACTTATTTCTTTATCATTATTGGCTATGGGTGTCAACTATCCCAATAGTAAGGTTGCCACTGTGATATGATGTTTAAGGGTTCTACTTCGGGAAATTGCTTTCAAGTTAGAAGCTTGAAGGGTTACCATTCTACCTTTGTAGCTCCCCTACAAAGGTGGGTGCCTCGTGCAGTGGGCTATCTGATCTAAAAACTTCCTAACTATGAAATCTATGTTGTAAGAGTTCAAATATAATATTATTGTTGAAGATTGGCACAATTAAGGAAAGATTCTGATTTGTATAGTTTTATGACAACTTTATGTCTTGAAATGTATATTAGTATTAGCTGATTTCTAGTTTTTCCTATTTATAATAAGTAGCAATTATAAAGGGCATAACTTCCCTCATTCTTAGGCTAGATTAGCACCCAACTTTAATCTCCTAGTGTGTATAAATCATCCTTTGTATTATTTTACAAATATACAGAAATAAAATCAGAATTTCGCACTAGATCAGAGCTCGATCTGATCCATTCCTAAGAAAATCCTAGAGTTGCCAACAATGGGGGAAACTTCGGACGAATAGCCAAATTAAATGGTCAAAATTATACCCGATGGGCGCAATCATCTCATCATTGGCCATAAATTTAATGGGCAAAATTATACCCAATGGTTAAGATCACTGAAGATCTTCCTTCAAGGAAAGGGGAGAAAAGGCTATATCACTGGAGAAATATTATGTCCAAATATTTGTTTTTGTAGAATGAGAGAAGAGAGGGAAGTGAGAACCGTGAAGAATAGAGAAGATGTTCCCGTGAGGAAAAGAGAGAAAAAGAGAGAGAAGGAGAAAATAGAAAATGCAAGAGAGAGAAAGAATATTATCCTATTCTTTATTTGATATTCTGAAAATGTGAATACAAAAAGGAGCAAGAGCTCTTTACTTATAGCAAACCAGAAAACTAACTAGTAATGAATCTGGTCATAAAGATGGACCAGATTCATTGAAGGAATAAAAGAAGTCATATACATTTTAACTAAAACAGTTAAATTGAACTACTCTAATACAAGGGGATGGAAACACTTCCTTTCCAAAATGACAACTTAAGAATACCCAAGTAATGTCATGGGTGCTCAACACCATGACCAATGAAGTGTTGAGAATTTCATGTTCTATGCCACTACAAAGGAGATATGAGATGGTGTGAAGGAGACATATTCAAATGTGGACAAATTTATGCCATATTTGAGATTAAAAGCGTCCTACATGACCTTCGAAGTGGAGAATCTTCAGTTACTGAGTATTTTAATATAATTAGTAGACACTGGCAACAACTCGGCATATATGAGCAAGTCACACAGGGCTGTCCAGAGGATAAGAACAAATTCATAGAGCTAGTGGAGAAGGGCATAATCTACAAGTTCCTTTTGGGACTAAACAAGGACCTTGATGAGGTCTATGGAAGGATCCTTGGAACCAAATCTCTTCCCAAAATTCTGGAAGCCTTCTCAGAAGTAAGGAGAGAAGAGAGTTGGGGGAAACACATGTTAGGGAATGCCATCTCAACACCTTCAACCGAGAACTTGGCAATGACAGCAAGTGGAAACATGATTCAGCCATTTCAATAGAAAAATCGCCCCTACTGTGATCATTGCAAGAAACTAGGCCACACAAAAGAAACATGTTGGGTTATACAATGAAAACCCTTAGAAGTCAAGCAAATCAAAAGCAGGGACAATGGAGCCAACACATTCTTTAACCGCCAAAAAGCTGAGGTAAATTCTAACTCATCTTCATTTAGCAAGGAACATATGGAGGCTCTACAAAAATTGCTCAAACAAACTTATGTAGAAAAAGGTGGTACTGATGTAGTTAGTGGCTCTGAGAGGTAATTTCTTACTTGTTCTAAATACTAGCAAGGAAAAAACAAAGTCATGGGTTGTTGACTTAGGGGCTTCTGATCACATGATTGGAAATTTTAACTTGTTTAATAGTTATTCTCCTTGTCCATCTAACTTTAGTGTCCGAATAGTAGATGACACATTCTATGGTCGTTGGTATAGGATCAAATATTCTTTTACCTAATATTACACTTGAATCTGTTCTATATGCGTCAAAACTTAATTGCAACTTGCTGTCCATTAGCAATATGACAAGAGATTTGAAATGTGTTTCTAAATTCTCCCTTAACTTGTGTGAATTTCGGATTTTGGAGTCCGGGAAGATGAATGGCAGTGCTAAAGAGTGTGATGGAATCGCCCTACTCCAAATTGAAGAATCAGAAAAAGGACTCAAGAACCAATCATATGCAGCAATGTTGACCAAAGAGTATCTTGACCAAAGAATTTGAAGTCAAAGATTTAGGCCAACTCAAGTACTTTCTAGGGATTAAAGTTCCTCGGACAAGGGATGATATTTATGTTTCTCAAAGGAAGTACATTCTAGATTTACTAAAAGAAACAGGGATGCTTGGATGCATTGTTGCCAATACTCCCATAGAACCCGTGAAACAGAGGGAGGAAGAAAATATACCAGTTGATAAGGACAAATACCAAAGCTTAGTTGGAAAGTTAATCTATCTAACTCACACTAGACCTAATATTGGTTTTACTGTAAGTTTGGCTAGTCGCTACATGTCCAACCCAACTGTGACTCACTTGACGACCTTAAGTAGAATCCTACGATAACAAAAGGTTACCCCAGGTCGCGGCCTCCACTTACAGAAGAGCTCAAACCAAGGAATTGAAGTCTATATTGACTCGTATTTGGCAGGGAGTTATCCAATAGGAAATCCACTACAGGCTATTGCACAGTTGTCTAGGGAAATTTGGTAACATGGAGAAGTAAGAAACACTCTGTGGTTATTAGAAGTAGTGCAGAAGCTGAATTCAGAGCTATGGCACAAGGAATTTGTGAAGAGATTTGGCTCAAACGAATGTTGGATGATATCAAAATTCCTAATAACTACACTATGAGAGTACTTTGTGACAACATGGTTGCTATAAGCATTGCAAAGAACCCGATCGACCATGATAGAACAAAGCATGTGGAAATTGATAGACATTTCATTAAAGAGAGAATTGATCATAAGATCGTAAGTGTTGACCTTGTTTCATCAAGTAGACAAACAACAGACCTTATTACTGAGGCACTTCCAAGGAACACATACGAAACAATCAGGTCCAATTTGGGTGTGATAGATATCTACCACCAGTATTGAGGCAAAGTGTTGAAGATTGGGACAAATTAAGGAGAATCACAAGATTCTGATTTGTATAGTTTTATGATAACTTTATGTCTTTATATGCATATATCTTCCCTAAACTCCACAAAGTGGGAGCCTTATCCACCTGACCCTCTCTTTTATTACATTGGAATTGGAAGGTTCCACAATAAACCTTTCCATAAGCAATGAAATTTCTACCGTTTCCATTTCATGTCGTCTTGAGTTACGCTGACATTTTTAAATTTCATGTCGTCTTGAGTTACGCTGACATTTTTAAACTTTTTAGGTGTTTGTTATTTGATGTTATGTTATTCTATGTTTTTTTTGCACCTTTCAATTTTATCATTGAGCAAGACTGTGTTATATGTCATTCTTTATCTTTATGTACTTTAATTTTATCACCAATGAATATATAAATTTCTGTCCAATATTAGATAATTGTTTATAGATTCTAATTTACCAGTTATGTTCCTCAGATAGATTAGTTGAGTGGTCTGCATTGAAGAGAGCTATTGAAGTTGTTTATACAAAAAAGTTGCACAAGGCATCAAAACCCTTTGTGTATATTTCAATCGTCTTGCCACCTGGGCAAATTGATGTCAATATGCATGCAACAAAGAAAGAGGTACGAATCTTATTATAAATCCGCATCAGTATATTATTCTATGTTTTCAATATGCATGCAACAAAGAAAGAGGTACGAATGTTATTATAAATCCGCATCAGTATATTATTCTATGTTTTCATATTAAATTTAATGCTAAAGTATGTAACAACTTGTATTAAAATAAAGTTTAAACTCACCGACCAAAACACTTGACTTTTGGTGGTGTTATTGTTATTTTGATGCTTATTTTATAGAAATTTGATTGTGAATTGTTGCTATCATGTTTGTTATTAATTTAAAGTTGATGCAAAAAGCGGGACTGCCATGCCATATTTCTTTTGTTTTGTTTTCTTTTATCTTTTCACATGGTATCAATTGTTTGTCTTAGTCTATGTGGATGACATAATCATCACTGGGTCATCAATCTCACAAATTTATGCTCTTGTTGACAAATTGAGCACCGCCTTTGCTCTTAAAAAGTAAGGAAATTTGTACTATTTTTTGCGAATTGAGGTTAAACATCTTCAAGATGGCTATCTACTTCTCACTCAAACCAAGTATGTTAAAGACCTTCTTAGGTGAGCCAATCTGGAATCTGCCAAACCTGACATCACTCCTATGACAACTACTTGCAGGCTATTCAAAATTGAGTCAAAATCCTTTGATAATCCTACTCTGTACAAATAAGTAGTTGGGGCTCTTCAATATGCTTACATTCGACAATACCATTTTGTTGAAGTGTATGAGGGCAAGTAGATTAATGGATCATGGCATAAGAAATCATAAAATTATTGAAGTATGCAGAATAGCATCCTTTTTTGCATTATCACTTCGTAAAAGCGGAACAGGATGACCAAATTGGGTTTGAATTTTTTTGCAAAATTTTTGAAAGATAGAAAAAAGTTACTACCTTTTTCAGAAAATAAATCCAAATGCGTCTTGAAAAATCACCAAGATAGATAACATGATACCTATATCCCAAATTAGAAATGACACGGCTAGGACCTTAGGGCATCTGAATGAACCACATAAGAAGTAGAATTTGACTATGAGCAACCTGTGGAAATGAAGTTCGAACATGTTTATCAAAATGACATGCCTCATAAGCAATTGGATGACCTAGGTGATGACTGATGAGCCATAAGGTATCTATACTCACACAAACAATTGGAGAAAGGTGTTGAAAATAATATAGGCCATGTGATTTAACTCGTTCAACAATTGCTTGTCCATTTCTCCGGTCCTATATAGTAAAGGAGTGATTGGTGAAGGTTATAAAACGAATAAAAGTATGAGTGGGTTGATTAATCGTGACAAATTAAAGGGATAACCCGACATGAGTAAAATTTAATTTAAATTTATCTAGGGAAACAATGTGACTTCCCATGCTAGTAGCTTTGATCTAGAGCTATTAGCAAGAGTGATATATTGTGGTATTTTGGGTTGTGTTATTTTGAGAAAAGAAAGAGGTTGTTGACTATATGATCTGAAGAACCAAAACTCAATCTCCAAGATTTGTGTTGCCTTGAACTACACATTCTCCTTTTGTTCATTGTCATAAAATAATTTGACCAGTACTCCTTACAAAGCGACTAGTTACATTGCTTTGTTTTTGTGTGGACTAGTTGTCATTTCCGTAAATAAATACAATATACAAATTATTTATATGAATTGCTTGACTGATTTGTATGCATAGGCCTTTTCTATTTATTTTAAAAGATTCCATACATGAATTCCTTGATTTTAGGGTAATAAAGGTTAGGAGAGTGTTATCTTAGTGTAAAGTTGATTAGACACAAGAATAGCTTGCTGTTCAAGCTCTCTCATCTACTCTAGCTATAAGTATCATTTCCCTCATCTTTTTATATCTATAATTTCATTATTAAATTTTTTGAGAGTTAGCTTCTCTCTCTCTTTCTCTCTTTCTTTTCCCCTTTTTCTACATGGTATCAGAGTTAGTTAGCTATGGCAAACGCTACCACTGGTTCACCATTAGAGACTAATTTTATTATTTGGTGCCATTTTATGCTAGCAATCCTAACTTCCATTCCTGCCAATCTTTTTTCATTGGCACTGAATTGTGCACTGTTTTCTCGGTGATGGCGATATACTCATCAATCGTGTGAATAATGCTTATCTACATTGGGAGGAACATGATAAATCCTTCTTTTGCTTGATCATGAATTCTCTCAATGGAAACCTTCAACCCCGAGTGTTGGTTGTGTTCATTTTGGGTGGCAATGAGAGGAATGTCATTCCTTCTGTAATTCTCAAACTAAAGCTCGAGGTAGACAATTAAGATCGCAATTACTTCCACTCTCTCATGTTTCTTGTCGAATTTCAAAGTATTCCATGAAGATTAAGGTTGTAGTTGATGCTCTTATCTTTAAAGGTTCTCCAATCACATCCTCCGAGCAGATTGATTACATTTTGGATAGTTTAAATGAGGAATCTCGACAGGTGATCACCTCCATTGAGAGTCAACCTGATCTTTCTTCTATTCATAATCTTGAGTCATTCCTTTTGACTTTTGAGTCTCGTCTATAATAACCCTTATCTTTCCTCTATGTGCGTGGGTTATTTGAGTCAAAAAACCCTAATGAAAATGACAAAAGTATATGGTAAGACTTGTTGCCTAGAGGTTTCATCAAAAGCATAGTGTGTACTACAATGAAACATTTTCTCATGCATTACAATCAGTCACAATCAGAGTCTTAATGGCTCTTGATTTATCCTATCATTGACCTATTTAATAACTTGATATCAACAATGCTTTGCTTTCTTAAATGAGTTTCTTGTTGAGAAGGTGTACATGACACAACCAATGATTTTTCAACATTGTTACAATACCTTGGTGTGTAAGTTACACAAGGCAATTTGTGGTTTCAAAGAGGCTCACATGCAATGGTTTGAAAGGATCAATCATCGAGTCAGTAAATGTGATAATTCACACTTTATTTCACCTCTCAAATCTACAAGCTCCTTGCTTTGGTGTATGTAGACGACATTATAGTCGTAGTGTTCTCACCCTCTCTTTTTAATCAAGTCATCAACAACTTCATTTTCACATTTGCTCTAAAACAACTTGGTCGCTGCAATACTTTCTAGTTTAGAGATTAACAATCGATCCGATAGTTCTTTGTTTCTGTCCCAATCTAGATACATCAGAGATCTTCTAGAAAGAGATCATAAGCCCATGTCTGCACCTATTACTAGCAATTGCAAACTTACTCAGTAAGGATCACACTATTATGAGGATCCTACTTTCTATAGGTCTATTGTAGAGACACTTCAATATGTCACTATAACCAGTCCGGACATTGTTTTTAAAGGGAACAAAGTCTGCCAATTTATTGGGATTCCTCTTCATCTCATTGAACTGTTATAAGAAGAACCCTTAGGTATTTACAGGTCATTGTGTCCTTTGTTAGAGACAAAATAAAGTACAAGACTCTCATAGTTAAGCATGTGCCCTTATCTTTTGAGAAAAAATAATATTTGAACTAAGCCCATGAACAATATGAAGTTCATGATAGTTGGACACAAAGATAGCTTGGTGTTCAAAGAGTTATAAATATCATTTCCCTCATCTTTTGTGATTAACACTTCATTAATAAAATTTCAGAGAGCTACTTTCTCTTTACACTACATCTCTCTTTATGTTTTCCTCTCTTTTACAATATATTGAATCCTAATCACATGCATGACATGATTTAATAATCATATATTTAGTCCTAATCTCATACATGATATGGTTTTATAATCATATATTTAATCTTAATCAAATTCATGTTGTACAATAAATTTGTCACATAAAAACATATAAGGCCCCAATGTATTATATTTGCTTATACTATCATGACATGCCAAACAGACTCATAGGGTTTGCTTGAGTTGAGTGAAGGTAGAAAATTTAATATGATCTTTATTATTGAGCCTCAACAATGTTTTATGTTAGTTGTCGACTGCCTATCATAACTTTCACATTTTAATATGGCTTATGATTGTCTATGTATAACATGAAGTACACATATGTATAACATTTGGTACCTTCACCTTGTTGTACTTCTGCTTACATTTGCCTTTGAATATCCTTCATGCTAGACACACATACCTTCTTTAGACCTTTAGCAGGTGTAAAAACGAATAGAAAGAGTATTACTTAAAATTTATGTGGAAAAATGTGATTCCCCCAGGAAACATGTGTAGTGATACCCCATTTTGAAGGTAGCGTTAAGTTACAGTACTTTATAACGCTGCATTGACTAGTACTTTCTCTCTTGTTTTTTATAGCAGTGTCATTGTTTGCGTGCAGGTTAGCATTTTAAATCAGGGAGCTATGATTGAACAGATAATGTCGATGGTTGAATCAAGATTGAGGAGTTCCAATGAAGCACAATCCTTTGATGAGCAGGTTTTTCTAGGACATTTTACTATATGGTTTATGGATTTTACTAGATGGTTAGAAATATTTGGTAATTTTAAGTTTTTTTATTTTTGTGTTAACTGGATTCTTAGATAAGGAAACCATGTGAAATTTGTTGTGTTTTGTGCTGTATTTGTGGTGCTTATGGTTTGAAAACTCAATCTATAAAGATAAGTGCATCAAGCAGAACCTTAATCTTCATAAAATATTATGAAATTGTACCACATCTGTGAGAAACAGATCTCAATTGTGACCTCAGTTGTCTACCCTGTGCTTTGGTCCCGATGACCTTTGCTCTTAGATCAGAGAGAGCATCGCCCATCCAACCTTACCCTTGAAGATCGGCATCAAAATCTCCCGCATGTGCCCACGTGTGCTGCTGCTGCAGACTGCCTTTCCAAGGACTTGCACACAGTGAAGTGTGTGCCAGTCCCGTTCACCTTGCTATTAGTCTAGTATAATTTTTTGCCACACCTTGGGCCTCTTTGTGCGATTTTTAACTAATTGCTACGAGTCTGTTAGCCATGTGGCACAACTAATGGCAAGACTCTGTAGGACCTATAACTAAACTTTTAAACTTTGGTGTCCAAAACCAAAATCGATGAAAACTGTAGGGGGACCGAAATATTACGTACACCTATTTTAATTTCTAATTGATTCTTGTAAAAGATGAATGCAGATTTTGCTTTGTTCATTTTTTATTTGAAGTACCTTAATTCCATTTTCTATTCATATTTTTGTCCCATGCTTGTAGCAGACTGCTAGGCAATCTTCTCCGTCTCAAATTAATACCAGCATGAAGGCTAACCTCAACTCTAAGGCAATGGGTATTGGAATTTATGTCTTTTCTAAGTCTTACTTCTTGCGCTTTTATGGCTTATCATATTGTTTTTCATTTATTTTCCAACATTCTACACTGCTCATAGAATCCAGATCAAAGAAAGTGCCAGTACATAAGTTGGTCAGAACAGATTCGTTAGATCTTGCTGGAAGATTACAAGCCTGTGGTCAAACCAAGTTTGATGGACATACTGAAAAGGGTGCTTGTTCGAATGCAGTAAGGTATATGCTTCTATATTTTTTTGCACTTAACAAGCTAACAATCTTTTTTTCAATTAATTTTTGTCAGCTCTATTTCTTGGTCCTTTCTTTGTTGAATTCTCTCCTAATCGTTTCATCTTCACTTAATTTTGGAACTTCAATATATTTTTAATTTTTATTTAATTTCTCTTACCTGAGAAAGATGAAAGATATATCTGAATTGCTTGTTTTAAAAAATCACCCTGCCTCTGAAAATATAAAACATAGATACAAGATCAAAACCCTTGATTTTTGGGATTGAGATATGATAACATCCTACCATATAAGTTCAATCCTAATTAATCAAGGGTAGTTAATGCACTAAATAAAAAAGATATCCTATTCTTAACACTCCCCCCTTCAAGCTGATGCCTGGCATTTGGAACTAGCTTGTCACATTTATACGCTATTCCTAGACCTTAGAGGGGCTTGGTCAAAATATATACTAATTAATCCTTAAATTCAAAATGATGTCCCAGTCTCTCAAGAGATGACTTTCTGTCAAATATAAGAATTTTAAAAAAGATAAATGTAAAAGAAATTTGAAGAAGATAAATCTGAATTGTATTCTTTATTGAATTGAATTGATTGAATTAAAATGTAAAAGGCTTATCCCTTTATATAAGAGAGGGAAAGCTTCGGAAACAAAGAACTGTAGGAGGTGTCCTAAACAAGTCACGTCCTTTAAGTAACTGAAACAGCAGATGCTTAAAGCAGTTACTTAACTAAAACTGCCAATTGTTGTGACAGTTGTCACAACAGTTTGAAATTATTCTAACTCTAACCTAACTACATAACTAAGCTAGGCTTAAGTCTTGTTCTCTAATAAGAATCTAGTGTGCAAAATGCCAAAGTTACATATGGACTTAAACAAGCTCCGAGAGCTTGTTTGAAAACACTCATTGTTTGTTCAAATTGGACCTCTAAAAGTTATATATGTAGATGTGACCATTCATTGTTTGTTCAAATTAGATCTACTCACAAAGTCTGTGCTTTGTTATGTAGATGACATCTTGATTACATGAACATCTTCCCTTGTCAAATATCTTATTGCTATACTAAACCTGCTTGAGAGGGTGTTCAGATTTGTTAAGATTGATGTTATCATTATCCAATTCTATTATTGATTAGGACATATTTTGTTATTGATTATGTAATTATGTCTTTGATTATTTTCCCTAAAGTCGAGGGATTTATGCTTGTATTAAAAATAGAGAAATTGAGTACACAAACTCCTCAAGCCACTTAAACATATTATTCATCCCTTCCAGTTAGGAAGAAGCCTGTTGAGCTCCCTTTAGCTTAGATATTCCTTATGCTCGTTGGCTAAAGACATAATAAGCCTTCACAGCCTGATTTTGCCTGATAAAGTATACAGAAAAGCCGCAAGTAAACAAAATAACCTTGTGTGCAATATTGAAAACACTTCAATCTAGGAGGACAAAACTGGACAAAACACTTCTCAAATGAGTGCCCACAAACCAAAAGTGGACTCAAATGAGTGACCCACTTCTCTAATGGACCTGAGAAAGGTGCCGTGCGGATCTCACATCATCACAAAATTAGCAATTAAAACAGCGAGGCAGAGGTCTTACAACCAGTCTTTTGATAGTGTCTGGACGACAGGACTACTCTGGACCACGACTATTAAAAAATCTGAACCAGTCTTGTGAAGGCTTTTTCCTTCCCATTTTTTCTTTTAGTGAGCCATGTCCTTCCATCTATTAACATTTTTCTTTGTTATTTTGAACGCATGGGGTCACGAGCTCTATGCATAATTGTAATGAGGAGCATGTGTGTCCTATGGAATTTTGGATTCCCTTTGTTTCCTTCTACATGTAGGCTGTTAGTTCTAATTGCTTTGTATGATATATTTGAGTGCTTGAAATACGTAAGCTTTTGACACTTTTATAAGGATTGAAGTATATCCATTGGTTTATCCTTTAACAAACAAGTTGCGTTGTTCATGTCAGGTCCTCAGTTAGTCCAAGTAGGAACCCAAAGACTGCTGCAGATCTTACTAGCGTTCAAGCGCTTCTTGCTGTGATCAATAACGACTGTGACCCAGGTATCTTTCTAGAATACTCAAGTACTCCTAACTATAAGTTCATTCTGTGAATTAGGCTGATTGGAATATGTTTCCCGCTGGCATCTACCCTGTAGCTATGATGGACATTGTAAGGCACTGCTCATATATTGGAATGACAGATAATGTTTTTGTTGTGCTTCAGCATCATACTCATCTTTATCTTGCGAATATTGTAAACTTGAGGTAAATGTGTTGTTTTGCTAGTTTATTTTAAGGAATATTTAACTTGGGTTTGGTAGTTTATGTTAAAGAATCTATCACATGGTTTTACTAGTTTCTGTTCAGGAATCTTTTACTTGGGTTTTCTAGTTTATGTTAAGGAATCTTTGATGTGAGAAGTTTTGTAAGAGTTCATTAATGTTTAAAGCTGTTGAATGCTAACACAAGCTGATGACTTTTTTGGAGATATACTATTATATCTGACCTCTACTTAGCACTTTATGCATTCAAGGAATTGGTCTTTGACAGTCTTTAATTCATTTGCAGCAAAGAGCTTATGTATCAGCAATTTCTGAGCCAATTTGCGCACCACAAGGCAATAAGTATAAGTGATCCACTCCCCTTGAAAGACTTGATTTTGTTGGCACTGAAGGAAGATGATATAGATTTAGAAGTTAAGGATGACGACAACCTCAAAGAGAAGATTGCCGAAGTAATCACCCTCTAGTTTTACATTAACTGCCATTTTAATTAATGCTATTTATCTCGTCCTATAATCTTATAATATAAGAATAATGTAGCTTTTGTTTATAATGTAGTTTTGGAAGATTAACTGTAATTTTTGTTATTATGAAGTTTAACTGTAAAGAACGTCAGAAGCTTGCATGCTTTTCTTTTTCTTGGAAAATACGAGATCAAAATTTGTGAAGGGAGAGAAGGATGAAGAATTAGAGACAATGTAAAAAAACTATCGGCACAAGCAGAATGTGTTGTGTACATTGGACCCAGTCTACACCTTGCTTCATCCAAAAAATCATTCTTGCACTTTGCTCATTCCTTCCCTTTTCTACTCATTTAGAGATTATAATTCTCTCTTAGTCTTTGTTTCTCTCTGTTCTTTATCTCTCTCTCACTATCTCTATTGGGAATTCTCCTCTCTTACGACCACTCTCTCTTTCGTACTGATAGGTAACCCCTTTAGTGAGTTAGTTACAATAACTATTAGGGGTTGTTAGTGTGTTCGTTTGTTGGAATATGTTATTTTGCCTCTAATACGAAGAAGGATGAGAGGAAGAGGTATCTGATCATTTGTGGAGTATATTTGGGGCCTTTGGGCATGGGGAGAGTTCTAGGTCTCACGAATATGTAATGATTAAAATGTAAGTCGTAATATACATTTGTAATATTTAGTTCTTATGTCTAATAGGAACCAGTTTCTATAAGTTAGGATGCAAACCTAATATACTCATGGATATACATTGTCAAGCTTCTACCAGGAGAAGGGGGGCCAATAGCTGCTCGTCGATGTTATTGGAGGTTGACGGGATAATTAAAATATCGTACACTACAAGAACTAATTTCTCTTTTGCTGTGAATGTGGTCGGTAGTGAAGCTGCTCTAGCCCCATTATGGCATAACCTCATAGCCGATGTCGTCACATAAGCTGCTTTTGACCACGTTTTCACTCTGCAAAATTGCTTTTGTGGCTGTCTATGTCGGATTCCAATGGCTCTATTTGTATTGTGATTTGAATCGGGGACTAGTTAATTTTTTGTACACCCATATTTTCATTTGTTAGTTTCCTTTCTAACCTGCCATTTGATATTTACGTGCTTTACTTTTCCTATTCTGCAGATGAAGTCGAAGCTGCTAAAGGAAAAGGCTCAAATGCTGGATGAGTTCTTTGGCATTAATATTGACGAACACGGAAATATTTCTGGTCTTCCTTTGATACTTGACAAGCATACTCCTAACATGGATCACATCCATGAGTTTGCGCTGTGTTTAGGAAATGATGTTAGTTATTTTTTTTCTGTCTCCTCTCTTCATCTGTGTTTGAATAGTCATCTGTTATTTCTTTTACTATATATTTGACTCATTGGTAATCTAATCAGCTAATATGGTGTGCCTAAATTCAGTTTGTGCACTAAATTTATTGCTATGGTCAAAACATTTTTTTGCTTATTTTGATTTCATCTACCCTCCCCAGACCCCCTAAGTGAGTGCCATTATTTATTTAATTGACATTCCATTGAATTCATTTTCAACTGAATATTGATGTTTGTGCTAGTTGATATCCAAGACTTCCATAATTTTTGTTGATAAGTCCTTTTTCCCTCCACATGTTTATGGTAGGTTGATTGGAAAGATGAAAAGAATTGCATTCAAGGAATTTCAGTTGCACTGGGGAATCTCTATGCTATGCATCCACCAATGTTTCCCAATCCGTTTGGTGACGGCCTGTTTAATTACAAGAAGGTTAACCAGCTAGAGCGTGGTACCTTTGATATTACTGGTATGGACTTGATGCTTGTTACTTTATTGATCACCATCAAATGTACATGCATACCCTTGAAAAAGGACATTTTTTTAATCTAATTTGCTGGAGTGCATTGTACTCTCGGCCCTTTTGTTTTTTTTATAATATGAGAATCCATTAACTTTCGGGGAACAAAAGCATAAGAAATAATTATAAGATATGATTCCCAAATCATATCGACAATTCTAATCAAATACAATAAGTAGCAGATCGTCTAATAATCTTAAGAATCTCAACTCTCCCTTAAGCTTGTACATACACGTCGAATGCATCTAGCTTGCCACATAAGTGAAGATATATGCTAATTGATCCTTGGACTTCAGATATGATGTACTACTGAATACAGATCATTCCAAATTAGTATTTTGATGGACGATGACGAACAATCTCTATTTGCTTTGCCCATTATGAATGTTATGAATGAGTAGATTAGTGGGATTATACAAATCTGCCGATTCTCACAAATGAGCTTCATAGGTTAAATTTTGCCAAACCTTAACTGCGAGAGAAGGTGTTTAAGACATACAAGCTCTCCTGTTGAAAGGGCCATGCCTCTTCATCTCACCGAAGTCTTCGGCCTGAATTTAGACACATGGAAGGTCTTGAGGGCACCGAAGACATGTATTATTACCCATTATGAGATTGTCACCAACATAAATGGGTCAATTGCAGTCAACATCAAATTGTTGGTATTGATGCATTTGGTTGGAGCATAAAAGTCATTATATTTCTATGGCGAAACACTTTTTCAAGGATAACATGGAGTGCTAACATTACAAGCTTGTACTTGGGATTAATCACTTGTCATTTTTAATAGTTTTGGTTCCTTTTCCTTTTAACATTTTAGGATGTTGTTTCCCCTTTCCAGCACAATTGGCCTATATCTTCATGTTAAATTTTGATGAGATGATAGATATATAGGTAGTGAGAGGAGCTACAAAACCTCGGCTTGTTATTTAATGGTCGTATGACTTGCTTATCGAAGTTAGAGGGAAAACTGACAGTTTGCCACGACTTCGGCATGCAATTTGGGTTTGGATCCTTTGTTGTTGTTGGTGGAGGCAGAGTCAATCTAAGTCAAGTTGTTTTTGGGGAAGGACTACTTTGTTGTTTTCTTATTGGAAAGGACAACAGTTTTTAGGAACAAATTTTTTTGTTAAGGTATATTCAAAAGGAGGGAAAGTACATTTGGGTCTTGCGAGGTTGAGAGAATGTGGCGAAGGGATCTTCTCCTGTACTGGATGAGGATTGCGACACATGGCAACAATATTTATTTAACGGTCATGATTGTAAGTTATTTTCTAAGAAAAAAAAGTCTCTTTCTCCTCGTGTTGCAGTAATGGACTCTCCAGTACTAGAGATGAGCTCAACTTGTGGCCATTATACAACAAACTATCTGTTCATTTCTCTTGATTCTTGCCTGTATCATTATTCTGTCATTCTAAGGATCATAGATGATTATTCTGAATTAGAACCCGACTTGCTTACTACTCTCAGTTCAACTATGGGTTATGTACTGCATGTTATTTTAATGCTTAGTTCCTACTTCCTAAGTGTGTAGAACTTTTAATACTGAAAAATTAACTAGGTTTAAACTTTCTTGACCATGCCATGGGGTTATAGCCCTTAAACCTGTTGATTAATCTTAGAAAAAATAAATTTATTAAACCTGTTGGTTAAAACTTTCTTGACCATGTTACTGAGTGCCATGCTGAGTTTTCTATTCAGGGGTTGATGCTATCAACAATAAAGTGGAACATGGCATGCCTTCTCAACCTAAAAATGAATGGACAGAGTATGAATGGAAAATACAACACTTTGTTTTTCCTTCTTTCAGAGACTTTCTCAAACCATCTGTTTCTATGGCTACAAATGGAACCTTTGTTAAGGTAATGCGTATATGTTTCTCTTCCATTTTTTTCAAGGAGTTGTTTACTTGATCATAGTATACATTGTGTTCTATCGAAAGCGAGTCTTATAATTTTTGTTAATATTCTGTTATATGCACGGATTAATCTCGGTTCTTTTGTTCCTTCAAATTTGTAAGTATATCTTTTGCTTAGATGTTTAGTTTATATGAGCAAAGAGATACACATTAAGGCTCAATTACTAATCTTGGTGAAGAATGGAGGAGACACCGACAATTTCCATTAGGTGGAGTCAGCTACATCAATCGAACAACATCATAATACTCTGTCATAAATTATGTTCATTCATAGAATCTTGATCTTTAAATTTTTGTTAATCATTTCATTATTGTTTTTTCTTGGCCTCCTTATTCCTCTAAAATTGCATTACTGCACACATGTCAAATAATCCAGGATGCAATTCTACTATCTTTCCTATAATGAGAGTTATTGTAACTTTCTTTATTATGTATTCATTTTTAATCTTATCTTGTCTAGTGTCTTTATTCATCAATCACATTATTTTCATCTTTGTTACTTGAAGTTTATTCTCTTGGTAATGTTTTACCTTCAATTAAAATTGTGAGTCTTACAGTTATGTGGTAAAACTTCTCCTTGATCTTGAGTCATACCTTTTTATCACATACGACACATGTAACACTATCATTTCATCCACCCATTTGAATCTAATGTACACTTCTTCGTCAATTTCTCCGTCACGTATGATTGACTCAAAATAGACTTGTGGTAGAGCATGATCTCCAAATTTAGCTTCTACCAAAAGGTTTGTCATCCTTTTGCTAACCTTACTCTTTATATCTTTCATCTTAGTTTGACTTATAGGACAGTCATGTGTAAATCCATTTGGTTCCTTTGGTATCACTCCATCAAAGCTCTAGCAAGTATAAGGGTGACTTATATAGGTGACTTCCCCACACAAAAGCAAATCGATTTTAAATGATATGCATATATTGTCTCAAAATTTGCTCAATTTTCCTCTCTAATAGCTTCACGATAGGACTCATGAGCTTAATCCCCTATAATATGCACAATTGTATGTCTCTTTTGTTCTTATATAAATAGAGATTATAATGTTTTTACTTAACTTGTCTCTTCTTATATCTCGTAGTCTAGTTGAACAGCTTTGTAAATCAACTCTTCTGCCGTTGTCCTAGAACCTTTTAGGCCCTAATAGGTATATGATCCACTCAAATCACCTTGTTATTCTCCATCCTTTTTAAAGTTCTTTTACCTCAAACTCCAAAATTCTGCAATAAAATGTAGAATTTTGATCCTCTTATTTTGTGGGTATTCAATCTAAATTGGAATGCTTGTGGTTATTCTGCGATAAAATGTCCATCATTGGAATGCTTGTGATAATAGTTCTTCCATTTTTTTTAATATCTTTGTCATTTACCAAAACTTTTCCATCTTCATCACTAATGTATTATAATTGTCTTTCTTTCCCTACCCTTTGCAAGGTGGTAGACACTTCTGAGATTTGTTTAACAAAACATATGGTTTGTCTTTTCCTTGTCTCATCTCTTACTTGGTTTCTTAGTTGTCTTGTGGTTTTCTCCAACTTTCTACATTTTTACACAATGATAATGCTTTACAACAACATATTTCCGTCTGAACTTTGTCTTGAACACTTTTGTCTCACCATCAGGATTTATCACCTTTTGGTCCAAAGTCTTTAGATCCATCTAGTATATTTTTTGCTTGGCCATATGCCACATATTGTTAGTACTTCTTTGTACCTCCGAAAACCCTTTTATTGAAGCTCCTTCATTCATCTTTCTTAAACTTTCACCATTTAACTCATTAGACTCTATCATGCATTTCTCTCCACCTTACACATAATACTTCCATCCCAAACTAAAACTATCCGATGGGTCGATAAAACTCTTCATATATTTGATTTACTTGTTATTTTTTTACAGGTGACTTCATTGGAAAGACTGAACAAGCTTTTGGGAAGATGTTAGGCATCCCTATGGATTTTGTTGAGATTAATGGTAGTAGTTATGCGATATGTGCATTGAAAAATCGAAGTTCCCACAATTAACAAAACTATGCACGTTGCCAAAATTGCTCTCTTGTTATTTTGTTGCATGTAGCCACTTAGCCACTTACTATCACGTTCCTAAACCTTGGTCAATGTCTTTTTAAACATTTAATCCTTTCATTTTAAGTCAATATCTATGGAAAATGTTAATGTGGATATCTAAATATTTTAAACAATAGAAAATGTTAATGTGGATATCTAAATACTTTAAACTATAGAAAATGTTAATGTGGATATCTAAATACTTTAAGCAAAAGACGTTCATTAAAGTTAGTGTAATTATAAGGACAAAAAATGCGCTAATTTTTATTCCTGTTTTTACTTTTAATTTTTTTGAAGAAATAAATACTTAATCAATGCGATTCTTATATTATAAAAATGCTAAAGGTGATAACAAAAAAATAGACTAAAGGTCACATGTCAAATGTTGAGTAGTTACAACTACTGTACACATGATTGATTCATTTTTGTCTGAAATTTTTTGGCTGGGTAAACTTTTTTTAATGTATTATTTTAGTGACATTACATTTTCATAAGTTATTTTTGAACCAGTTTAGTTTTGGTTAAAAATGACAGTGAACAGTTACTAATTTTTGGGGGTACGTAAGCAATTACCAATTTAGAATGTTGCCAAATGTGAAATAGGAAAGAAAAACAATAATTGATTTTATAACTTCTCTCCTACTTCTCTAAGTTCTAAACGCCAACAGTTTTTACTATCATCTTAGTCCTAGTTTTAAGAATTTGGACTTATTATTTCTTGTGATTGCTATGGTGCCCTTTTCATAAGACATGGATGGACATTGGCGCCCCTGTGACAGTCCAATCCATGTATATTAAGTGTTCTTATGTGGTTCTTATTAAAGGTGCACATAGATAGGATAAAACTTGTCCCTTATCCGACTCTAAATACTGGTTGGACTATTTTTTTGAACTCGAAGTCGACCTTAGACCTGAAGCTTAATCTGATCCCAAATGTCGACCCAAACAACCTTTAAAACCGACCTTAGATTCGGTTAAATATAATGCATATTATTTTAGACAATCTTCTCAATATTACTTATTATTATATAATATTTATTGTTATTCATATATATAATGAAAAATTAGAGAATCAACTATATTTTGAGTCAAAGTGATATCATTATGTATATAATTGAATAAATATACATAAAAATATATTGAATAAGTGAACATGAGACATGTCAGATCATGCTTGTCCCTTATCTAGCACTAAATATTGATCAGGTCTAACTTTTGAACTAAGACTCAATCATAAACCTGATCAAAACCAACATATTCGAGCCCGATCATAATCAAGATGAAACAGGTGAATGGGTAGGATAGGATACTACTCATCTCTAATCCTTATTATCAGCTAATTACTATATGTGTCGAACTATATTTCACACTTATTTAATTTCTCATTTATTTTTAATTTATGCAATTGTCAATATTTTAATTAAAATTTTAATAATTATTTTCAACTTATATATGCCTTGTGAGATAATCCGAAAGCGTTCTTATTTGGTTTCAATTTGTACAATTATTACAGTTTTCATAAATTTTAAAAAAATAATTATTTTAACTAAACTTGATCAAATGTACATTAAAAAACTAAATTCCATTCTATTCCATCACAAACCAAAATAAATGTTTCTTTGTTCAACATCAACCATCAATCTTCTCCATTTTGTTCCCTTCCTCTATCAAGGTTACCATCAAATCCATTAAAATCTAGAAACCACACTAAATGACACCACCTGTTTCGACTTCTAAATCGTTTAGTGCATCATGAGTGGAGGCAAATCTATTGTACTAAAGTTTGCCCCACTCCATGGACTAGTTATTTCTTATTGATCAAGAAAGGAAAAAAATGAATTAAATATACATTAATTTTATATCAATCATAAGTGAGCCCAATACAAATTAATTATGGATGATGTATCATGTATTGACTATGTATAAATCTTTACACTGACAGTGAATAGATATCTCTATGTAAAAATTGAAAATAAATGAGGGATTAAATAAGTATAACATATGTTTCAATCCATCATTAAGATATAAGAGCAATGACCTTAACTTTTTGTGTGTATCTATAGCAAAACTAAAGATTAGCCTCTCATCATTAATATCTTCTTTCAATTATGCCAATTTAATAAGAATGTAATATCTATGAAATGTCATGTAAACTTAGATGATATACTGTCAGTATATATATGTGGAACCCAAATGAGAATATAAATATGAAACCTAATTTTTTTTATGGAAGAGTTACTAAATATTTGAAAGGTGTAACTAGGATATTTGAGAAGTATTGGTTTATAAACCAACATGCCATGTTAAGCATTTAGTTGGAAAAAAAGAGTTTTTCAGAAAATCCTAGCTTTCAATATAGATGCATTAATCATAATAGAACCAAGAATATATTCACTAGACTCTAATGATGTACCAACAAATTCATTTATACCAGTAGTAGAAGATGATCTATGTATATTAACACCCTTCATTGTTGGCGGCTATGGAGATGTAACTTTTAACCAACTAAATTATACAAATATGTACCTTCTAAAACAATTGGGATGTCTAGTAGAACCTAACATGAGCGAAGAAACTAAGAAATACACTCTAAAAGGATTATATTATAGGATCCCAGAGGAAACTAAGAAGATAATAGAACAAGAAGATTATAATAGTAGAAAAAAAAGACTACAAGAATTAGCAAAACCCTTAGAGCAAAAAATATATGAAACCAAAAGAGATATTAAGCATTTAGCTGAAGAAATAAAATTCATTAAAAATAATATAAAGAGAATTATGGAGGTATTAGGAGTAAAAAACAGAGTAGAACCAATTATAAAAAGTCCCCAAATTAATATGATGAAGATTTTAGAAAAGGAAATAGGCAGCAATATGATGATTACAGAACAAGAGATTAGATCACAAAAATTAAATGAGGTAACCATAGGTACCAGTATAAAAGTAGAACAAATACATAAGGGTCAGGAAGTCATAAATAATAATTTATGGACCATATATGAACAAATTAAGAAGATTGAGGTAAAAAGATTAGAAGAAATGGGGATATACATACAAGAAAGAGAACACAAAGAAAAACAGATAATAGTACAACACGATATAGAAGAAGAAATAGAAAAGTTAGACAATAAGTCGAAAAGTATATTAGCAGAACAAGTAAACCTATTAGGAAAAGAGAATGACGAGTTTTTAAGAAAATTATTAGTCCCAAGGGAGAAAGAAAAAAATAAATTACAAATAAACATGATGAATGCTATAGAAGAATTAGACGAAGATAATATAGATGAAATAGAGAGAATAATGGAAGAAGGAAAGTTAGAAAACTTAAAAGAAATAATGAAAGATATGACATATATACAGACTCACCATACAAATCTGGAGAGTACGTCTAGTAATAGACCAGAAATAACAAGAGAAGAAGAAATGGATAGTGATAGTATAATGTTTTGGATACTCTCATTAAATGATGATGTTAATTTTTCAATAGTTATAGTTTACTGGACATGAACTAATTGGATATTCATTTAATTATTTAATGAGTCTATATTATATATTTGTTAAATTTAATTATGAAAAATATAGGGCTAAAAATTATCACGCATTAGTTGACATTGGAGCAAATATAACAACTGCAAAATGTTATGTTTTGCCACTAGAACTATGGCAAAAACTAAAGAACCCATTAAGAATGAGTACATCACGATAAGAAATACACATTATGGAATTAGGAGGTACATATATACCTATTCAAATAGGAAAATATGAGTTAAAGATCAATATGTTATACCAATTTAATGAAAACACATGTGACATACTATTAGGATTAGATTTCTTGCAAAATTACATGCCGCTAGAAATAAATACTAAAGTATTAACGTTAACCATGCCATGTAAACACATGGCTCATGGCATAAGAATAATTAGACCTTATAGGAGAAAGGATGAGAAATTTCAAAAGAAACACAGTGCAAAAGAAGTTCAATTTTTACCAAACAATAAGCCTATAGAGATAAAACAACACCTAACAACTATATCTACCATGAGAACCCAAAAGACAATAGAACAGAGATTAGAAGACAACTATAGTGAAAACCCATTAGTCCACTGGGAAAATCTAGGCCTATAGCCAAATTAGAATTAATTGATTACAACAAAGAAATAAAGGGTAAGCCTTATCCTTGGACAGAAAGGGACAAGCAAGAATTTATAATGCACATAAATGAAATGAATGAAAAAATATGGGCTAATAAGAGAAAGTAGATTATAATATTCATCGCCGGCTATGATAGTAATAAAGCACAATGAATAAAAAATAGAGAAGTCAAGGTTGGTTATAAATTATACAAAACTAAATAAGTTAGCCGTTAGAAATAGGTATCACACGACAATTGTGGTATGGTGCGGTTGTAGTAACCATTGCAATCACAATATTGTGGCCGCATTACGTGATTTGTTCCGTAATTTAAATCACTGTAACCAACTATAAGGTGATATTTGTGAAATTACACAGGGTAAATAGAAGTGAGTGTTTTGCTACCTTGCTACTAGTTAATAAATTTGTTGATATTATAAATGACTAGTAAAGCAGAAAAGGTGAGTTGATATTATCTTAATATTTCAAATGACATAATTTGAAGCAAAATAACTTTTTATTTATTTTTGTAATCCTTTTTGCACCTGGAAATGGAAGTTATTTTTGGACCTCGGGTGCCTCATCAAACTCATAAATAGTTATCAGTATTATTTTTCAGTTTGTTAATCCCAAAATTTACTAATGTTTGAATTTATCTCCCAACTTCTTGTATGGTGTAGATATTCATCTATAGGCATTTCTTGTATTCTTTTATATTTCTCCTTGTTTGCTTTTATATCTTCCAACTTCTTGTTATTTATGTTCTTGATAAACATTTGAAAATTATTGTGGAAGGTGAGTGATAATAATAAAAAAAATTATACTCACTAATGTGTATTGGGACCACAATAATTTGGATATTTATGTGAAATCAACTTATTCATATTAGATGTTTAGTGATATTCTGATGAATAACAAAATTATTTTGGGAAATATAATATTTTACATTGTGTTTGGTTTAGAAGAGAAGAGTTAAGGAAAGAAAAGTTGAGGAAAGAAAAGTTGAGGAAAGAAAAGTTAATAGGTAAAAATGAATAGAAAATGTGATGGTTTTTTAGTTGTTTGGTATAGTAGAAAATGGAAAGAAAATTGAGAGAAAAGAATTTAATTATTATTAATAATGAGATTGACGTATATTTGTGAAAGTGTGCATGTCAAGAGGAACACTTTGGAAAGCTCTCCTTGAACGTCATGGTTTTGATGAGGACAACGTGTGCCTAAAAGTGCTTGAAGATAACCAACAATTCAACGTGCTTAAGTCTTTTATTTGGTACTAGGCTTAGACTAGATTCTAGTTTAAGTTGAGTCGAAGGCTTAGGGCACCTAATACATGTCTCACATGCATTTATCTTTTAAATCATTTCATCCATGAGATATGTTCATTTCATAATATGTTCATGCATTACATAAATACATGTATATATGCATTCTAGGCATAAAACTAAGTGTCAAACATGTATTATCTAAGTGCATAACATATTTGATGTTTTCTATTTGAAAATACATATTTTATTTAGTGTTAATCGATTAACCATACCTTTAATCGATTAACCCAACTGCTGTGTAAAGTGGTTGCCACTGGAACACGTTTTTGTAATGCAGTTAATCGATTAAAGGTTTACGTTAATCGATTAACCTAACTGATTTTTAAATTGTTGAAACTGAAAAACTGAAAAACAGAATCAGTTATAATTTTTAATCCCGTTAATCGATTAAGATGGCATTTAATCGATTATCTGGGGTTCTGGACTGATTCTTTATAAACTGCGTTTTCAGAATTAATCTCATAAGTTGCATGTTGCATTTATTAGAGAGTTAGAGCATTTTACGTGTTAATTGTTGCATCTATTTGTTAAGTGCATTAGTGAGTTTAGAAATGAGAGATTCCTTGCTTTAGGATTGAGTGCATTTCATGTTATAATCTCTCATGTTTTCCCTCACATGTTCATGCATATTTTGATGCGTTTTTCATGAAGTTTATGATTCTGTAACTTCTGTTTTCATAACTAATACTTGTCATTTCACATGTGTTTGTGTTAAATGTGCATTAGAGTAAAGCCTTCATGTTGTATTTGAGCTTAGGAATAGCTTAATTTTACTCTTGTAATTCTTGAATAAATTGTTGTAAAGGGAATATCTTGGTGTCGTATCACCAGTGGAGATTGTGTTTTTCTTCATAGCTTAGAGTGTAAGAAAAGGAAAGAACGAGAGATTCTTTGGCTGGGGCTACGCCGAAAGAAACGTTTTCTTTATCGGTAGGAAGGGAGTCAAACCATTGGATAGTTTCTTTGATTTCTTGTCATTTGCTAAGTGTTGTAATTGGATAATGTGTTTGTAAATTACATTGATTCGATTATAGTGAAGGAAATCTCCCAAGTCAGCCGGGAGGCCTGGATGTAGTTTGCAGTGGACAGCAAACGAACCAGGATAAAAATTCGAGTTGCAGGATTTGTTTCTCTCTCTCTCTTTACTGTTTTCAATCGATTTAATTTGTATATTTGATTCAACTAATACATTCTGTTCATTTGTTGTACTGCAAGCTATTCTGATATACAAATTTGTAAGCTCTGTATTCGTTCTGTTATCGGTTATTTGTTTCGCATTTAATCGTTTCTGTAATTGCTTACTGGTTCTGTTTAATCGATTAATATTGCTGTGTTAATCGATTATCCTGTTTCTGTTAATCGATTAAAACTGTTTCTGTTTAAAACTGTTCTTTGTGTTAATCGATTAAGATTGTGCATATAATCGATTATCTTCCTTTCCTTAATCGATTAAGTAGGGTTGATTCAGCATTAAGTGTTGATTTGCGAAAAGCGGTAATTCTAACCGCGACACCTATTCAACCCCCCCCCCTTCTAGGTGTATTGTAACCACTAATACCTAACAATTTGTTGGTTTGTTTTTAGTGTAAAAATTTATATAAATTAGTACATCATTCATATTCATTTGTATTATTTATTTTGAATAGTCAATATGATAAAACATGAATGATTGTTGATGCAATGACAATATTAAAACTTATACAATGTAAGTACTTGCATTTTTCTATTGTTTTTGCATTTTAGTAAATTTTTCACATTTATAGTATTTCTAACAAGAAATACAATTTTTTAATATCTATGCATTGCCAATAAAACATTTATGCAAATTCAGCACATTATTCATCATTGTTATTACTATTTGAAGAATCAACAATGATAAAACATGAACAATGGATGATACATTTACAGTGTATAAAATTCATATACTATTAGTGACTACAATTTTCTTCTTTCCTCTTTTTTTCCTCCCAATATTAGAGAGAAGATATAAAAGCATGAGTCCCACCATTTTCCCCTCGCCCCCATTTATTCACTACAAACCAAACAATGGAAAACATGTTTTTCCTTCCCTTTTCTTTCCTCTCCTTTTCATTCCTCCACTTTTACACCCAACCAAACATAGCCTTAATATGGCTCATGATGCTTAATTGAATTTTATATGAAAAGAAGTTATCCTAGAAAAGTTTTTCTGAATGAACCTAATGTCCTATATTTTATGAAATGTATGTTTTGATTTTAAGTCAATGCATTTAGTGACTAAGCTCGTTCGAACGAGTTATCTCGTCCAACGATATTGCATCTAATGACAATTGCATCTAGTAACATGTGCGTATAAAATTAAGTGATGTGTCTAACATAAAGTTTGCCAAGTGGCAACTATGTCAAATGACCTCCGCGTCTAACGACTTTAATTATATCAATTTGAATCATATATATATATGTTTTACTCGTTTAATCATTTGAATTTAAATATTTGTTATACACATTTGTTGTGCTTGCTTAGTGATTCAATTATTGAATACTTTAATAAGAAATATTTTGCTAGCTAACTTGCACACGAAAAAATTGAATATGAGCACACAACAAAATAATAATAAAAATATTTGAGTAATGCATAGAATATTAATAAATGTTTGAATTTATGACCAAGAGAGAAGACCTAACTACAACAAGGAAGAAGAAGAACACATATACCATGGATCTCGCATAATTATTATGAAACTATACATAGTTTAAGATACAACAGATTCAATCAATTACTCTGTTTTCAATATCAAAATTCAACAAATCAATGCATTAAATACTTATTCTAAACAAACACTTTTGAAAATCGTTAAATATTCGTTTGAAGTCATTGAATCGTGTCTATAAAAGAAATAAAAACCTCACAATATATAAGATAAGAAAAGAAGACAAGTATAAAACTTTGGACAAATTCATTTATGTATATAAAATACATTTGTATAAAATTATAGCTTAAATTCAGCATGATAGATTTTCAAAAGATAAATTAAACTAAGAGAGATTACAAATGTAAATCTTAAGATATATTTTCTCACTGAATCACAGACTCAGGTGATCTTAAATATTCATGTCCTAATATAGTGAGTTGTTAAATGTCAACACACAAATTCTATTATTTAGTACTTGTCGCGCCCCGATTTTCGGATGCGCGACCTTATTAGAGTCGCCATTAGATTTTTTCCAGTAAAAAATGTAGAAAAATCTTTTGGCCCAACCACTAAAATAACTCTATAAAGCCTTGTTTTATTTTTTTAGAGTCATAAAAAATATTTGCTTCTTATTTTATCATATAAACAAAAATTAATGGTATCTATCATATGAAATTTTCAGAATTGATTCTAGCTAATAAGTGACCACTAAGCCACTTAAAAACCATTTTTTTTCTATTTTTCCTTAAATAAAAACGAAAATAGATTGAATATAAGTCATTATGTAGTCATTTATTATCCATTAATTAGTTCTCTCAACCTTCTCCCTTTATTTTTGTTTTGAAAACAAACTTAGGGAGAGGATTGGAATGAAACAATCCCATTAAATGATAATGAATTCATTTAAACCTTTTGAAAAATCGAGTTCAAATTACCTTGTAAAATATTGGGTCATTAAGCCTCCTAAACATTAAAAAAACATTTTATTTGTTATAATTTTTGAAAAGGTATTTTGGTCCGGACAAAATTGGGTGTTCACAATACTTAGAGCCCATAGAGGCTTAATCTATAAATAATACTTGTCATTAGAGTCTGAAGAGGCTGAGTGTAAGAAAGAATATTTGCCTTAAGAAGTACTGAGTACATGTAATTATTTGAGAAACCTTGAAAAATCATTCTAAGAGAAGAGGCTAAATGTTGCTATTAAGTGATTAACAAAGTGAATCATAATAACCATCAATTTTATCTTGACAAATCAAGTTAACTCTATTCCTAGAAATTAGACCCATTCTATGATATATTATAGTTCAAACTCAAACATATGATTTCCACCAACACATTCAACATCTAAAATCATATTTTAGGTGATCAAACTAAAACAATCATTAAGAATAAGAATAACCCATATAAATAACTGGATAAACATGAATGTATTGAAATGAATCAAAATAGTCACATCAAATTGAGTATCTATATCTAATCCAAACAAGAGAGAAGTTAGTTATTCATTTCCTTTGTTATAACAAAAACCCTAAAACTAAAATCATAAGCCAAAGAACAAAAAATGGAGAGGAAAAAAGTTCTCCCAAAAATGAAGTTATTGTTCCGTTAAAGTTCTTCACGATTGAGCATTGGCATAAAGCGAGAGTGTTCTGACATAGTGACATCTAGAAAAGCTGATGTCGCTTAGAAAAATATTAAATTATCATTGAGCATGAGAGGCCCAGTGGGCGAGTCATGATGTTGCAGAATGCTAAACTTCATGTCTTGCTCTAGCTCAACGATGGGGTGCATACTAAGCGATACCTTCTTTCTAATTGAGCAATGAGAGGTGCTTTCAGCAAGTTCTAGAGACTAGAGATCTAGAATTCAAAAATTCATCCTTTATTCTTGCCGAGTGACGGTATGCTTGCTAAGTGATACCTTATTTCACGATGAGCGAGGTCTTTATTCTTACTCCGAGAGATTCTGCTCATCGAGGGAAATGGTTTGCCCATTTTCTTAGTTTTTCACACCCTCATTTCCTCTTAATAGCCCAACAATTTAGACATTCATGAATTATATTTTGATAGTTACATATTAAGGAAATTACACACATTTACACATTAAAATTGTATGAGTGTGAGCAATTTCAGTTAAAAAGTGCATCAAAGTTTATTATAGAATAGGTAAATTGGAAACTTATCATGAATAAATGTATTTAATGAACACATTATTTTAGTATGAGTGAACATGATGCTAATATCTTTCTTGAGCCCTAATAGACTCTCAAGCTGTAGAAATTTAGTTCACAAACCAATGTTTTCTAAGATTGGGCAAAATAGGATTTTCAACATTTTGTGCATAAAAATATAGTGTTGACTCCATTTTTAGAAGAAGATGAAGTCATTCTTCCCATGTTTGTGCTGAGAAATCGGGTCACAAAACTTGTGCGCTAAACTCTCTTAGGCTTGAGATTTCTCTGTTAGGTACCAACAAAAATGTGCAAGCAAACTCTCAATCACAATTTCCCTATGTTAAAAAAATAGACACATCGTAGCGAAGTCTAGTGCATGGTGGAAACCATTCTAGAACTACACCGGAAAATATGGCTACTCCCACTAAAAAACATGGCTATGGCCTCTCTAAAATCCAAAGATCTATAAGAAATGAAATGGGTAAAAGACTAGATTGGAAAGTGAGTTAAGCAAATGTGGAGAATGTAGAATGTTAATTTTTTTCCACCTGTTATACCTTTCACAAATGAAGAAGGCTATATTTATAGACTTACAAACTCAAATGGTTAGAAAAAGAATGACCTATATCACAAGCACGTTTGGAAGCGTTGGTGTGTGTCGAACATTAAAAAATGTGCGCCAAACATGAACTCATGCATGGGGAAGAGGTGACATGGACTAAAACCAACAATCCCAACTCAAACTGACTCCAACCTAGAAATAGCTCCACCAATAAGAGTAACCACAGTGGTTGTTCTTAGCCTTATTCTTAATGGAATAAGAACACTTTTACTTTGTTCTCTATTGTGTTGTTCTTATTTTCTTACATTTATTCTTAAATAAGAACAATTCTTGGTTGTTCTTAACCAAAGAAAAGGGAAGAGAGAGGTAGATTTTGTGGAAAAAATGTAGATGATGTGGGACTCAAATAAGAATAAGAACGATGTTTGTCATTGTGAGAAAAAAATATACGTTGTTCTTATTTTATGGGGGGTTGTAATAAATTATAAAATAATATGTGAGATCCAAATAAGAATAAAATTGTTGTTCTCCATTGGAGATGCTCTAACCCACCTTTGAAAGTGGAATATGTGAATGATTTTCTCTCTGAAATACCCATTTCCAAACCCCACCAAGTTCTAATTTTGATATAAAAACAAAAAAGACTCAGATGTTTCTTCTTCGAAACCCACTTGGATTCAAAGTAGCATGCATGGGTGAGAAATGATGTGGCTTCTTCTTCACATATTCTTTTAGGACTATTTGAAGAAGAACAACTTTGGGATTGCTTAATAATAGAAGAAATAATAAAGTAAGGGAACTATCATAGTATGTTATCATTTGACTTCTTTTGCATATGAACTACTAGATTTCTACATGGTCTTTTCTTAGGTTCAATTTTATATCCAATTCCGGATCGGTTACCAACATTTCTTGTATTAGCAAGCAATGTGTTAAAGTTTTCTTGACTATATGTGAGCTTTGAAACTTTTTGTTTCAAAACAAAATTTTCAGCATTTAAATTCTCACAAGTATCACTTATAGTGGGTTGACATAGTTTAGAAGTAGAGCAATCACATGAGACACATGCATAGATATGATCAAGAGTTTCATTTTCAAGTTTATGCTCATCTAATTCCTTTTGCATTTCAATTATTTTCTTTTCATGCAAGAAGATAACTCTTTTTCTATCTATATTTACTTTGACAATTTTCTGTAATTCCTCATGCATTTCGACATAAGTTGCATATAATTCATCGTATGGAGGAGAGTCATTAGAGTATGATGAAGTGTAGGAATGTACCTCAATAGAATCATCTCCATCACTAGATGTGCACTTCTCGTGCACTTGTGTCATAAGGCATACCTTTGTATTTTCCTCCTCATCAGATGAGCTTGAAGTCGAATTTTTCTCGGAGTCGTCCCAAACAATGTTTGCTCCTTTTGACTTGGACATTCGAGAGTTGCTCTTCTTGTTCTCGACTTTCTTGAGGTAGCTCGGGCACTGATGCTTCATGTGGCCCGATTTTCCACACTCATAGCAAGTGAAGCCTTCTTTGGGAATCTTGCTT
>NC_032012.1:8818209-8818914 GCF_001865875.1 Lupinus angustifolius
CTAATGGCATGTTGTCTAAGTTCTTTGATTCCATTATCGCGGTTACCTTTGGTTGCCATCTCCTGTCAAGACACCGGAAAAAATTGTTAGAGAAATCATCATTAGTAAAAGTTTTATCAAGGGCGACCAAATGATTTACAACACGAGTAAAACTTTTTTGCATATTACATATAGATTCATTAGGAAGCATGGGAAATAACTCATACTCATGCGTAAGCGCATTTAGTCTAGCACGCTTAACTTCACTCATGCCTTCATAGGTAACTTGCAAAGTATCCCATATTTCTTTTGCATTAAGACACTGCAAGACTCTAAAGAATTCGTCATAAGATAAGGCCGATGTAATGATATTCTTGGCCTTGAGGTCATGTTGGACCTTTCTTTTCTCAATATCTGTCCATAAGCCTTTAGGCTTTTATTTAGCCTCGCCATCCACCATATGAAGTGGAATGTATGGACCATTGGCAACGGAATCCCAAATGTCCGTGTCAACTGCCTCCATATAGATTCTCATACGAACCTTCCAACAGGCATAACCGACGCCACTGAATACTGGAGGGCGGTTAATGGATGCGCCATCACCGCCAAATGGGTTAATAGAGCCCATATGTAATCCCTTTCGGATCACGCGTATGCGGTTGAGCTAGCACATCGTACTAGTTCTAATACCACTTGTTAGGTATTAGTGGCAGAATACACCTAGAA
>NC_032012.1:8819014-8832075 GCF_001865875.1 Lupinus angustifolius
TTGAATAGGTGTAGTGGAGCTCAAGTTCCGCTTTTTGGGTTTTTGCCCATTAGTTGCAAAATGCCCAGTTAATCAATTAAACACTATTCATAATCGATTAAACACAGTAAAAAACAGAATGCAGAAAATCTTGTTTAATAGCTCTTTTGCACGGCAGGTTACGAGAGATCAGACAATGATATAACATATATTTTTACACAGAATTAAACTAGTTATAACATAGAATCAATACACAAATTATCATGTTATGTCATGCAATATTACAACTTGAAATGTAAAAGAGAAAGGGTTAGAAAAGATTGCACACGGATTTTATCCTGGTTCATTTTGCTGTCCACTGCAAAACTACATCTAGTCTTCCCCTCTGATCCTGGGAGATTTTCTTCTTCGTTATAGAACACAATTTATCGTTACATACACGCTTCCAATTACAAGACTCGAACGCTCCTTTCTTGGAACCCAAAGAACTTCGTCACCCTTGGTTTGACCTTTCCCAAAACCTCCTCCCAAGAAAACCTTTCTTACCACGATTCGGCCCCAGCCAAGTTATCGCTCTTTATCCCAATACCTCCAAGTCTTTGTGAAGAACACCTTACCTAACCGCAACTAGGATTTTCCCAAATTACAATGCTTTGAGTTATGAATGAGTACTTAATACTCGGATTTTACAATAAAGATCAAAGACTAAAACCTAAGCACCTTCTCACAAGACTTCCTAGTCTAATATAAATGTACTTGCATGAGGTTTAGTTTCTGAAATTATGCAATCATTAAAAACTATATCTTTTCTTTCCAAGAACCACAAGAATGATGCAAGAAAGCTTTTCAAAGAACATGCAATATGAATATGAAACTTAAAGCCTTAGCATGATCTAATCTTTCTCTTAATGCAATGCTCTCTAATAGTTTCTAACAATAATATGCTATGCTACACGTTTCTGCAATTTATACAAAACTGATTTGGCTCCACAAACCGTGTTTTTTCACTTACGTAGTTAAAACAGTTAAAATAGTTAAAACAGATAACAAACACGTTAATCGATTAAGTCTCGGAGTTAATCGATTAACCAACATATTTTAATACATGACTAAGTGGTAAACTACTTATATGTTATGTTTGACACCTATACATGTTTTAGCAATTATGTTATGCCTAATATGCACATATAACATGTATGATTAATGCATAAATACATAATAAACTAGATGATAACTCATTTTAGTGGAATAATTACTTTATTAAGTCTTGTGAGACTCACACCTAGGTTTACCTAACCTAGACTCAATATCTATGGCAAGCACCTTAGACTTCTAAGAAGATAATAAAGAATTATAACTTAAGTCTAATAAGTCACCACTTGAGTCCTCGACATGTTATTTTTTGAATGATCTTCAAGCTTGTCTTCATGTTTGTCTTCATCAAAACATAGATCAATCTCCAATGGTGCACTTCACTTTCAACCCAAGCTACAACGTGCAGTGTCTAGGCTCGTGCCTCGCTAAACTATGGTCTGGTGATGATTTGGATCGGTGACACGACGGTGAGGTATGTACATGTGGCCATCTTGTGGATGTGCCCAGGCTTTTCGTGTGACCCGTTGTGCACCGAAGGATTAGGTGATGCTTTCACGAAAGTACTTGAGTGGCCCACCACTGAGAAGCAGCAGGGGACTTTTAACAAACAATGTCTCGTTCGGTTTGTGATCTACCCTGGTTGGGAGATTTATGCAGGATGCCTTGCAGCACCATTCTCTACTTGGCGCTCCAAGAGTCTTTTCAGTGACTTAAATAGCAGAGCACTTCAGATCTGGCAGAGTGGACTTGCTGTTACGATCCACTTTGATTTTTCTCCTGTCGCTTGTTTTGTGCCACCAGTCTCCAACTTTTTAAGTTCTAGTTCGTACACCCAATGAGGGTTGCAGAGCAACAACTCGTGTGTGCAATTAGTCGAATTAGTGCAACGTCCACGATGGATACATAGTGCATTATTCGAGTGGTAGGTGAAATAGACTTGTGCCATACACACATTCCGAGTGGTAGGTGAAATAGATGCGTGACATACATACTTTCTGAATGGTAGGTGAAAGTGACGGCACATGTTCCGAGTGGTTGGTGAAAGTGACTTGTGCCTCAAATGAGATTCTTGCTTCAGTCGCATTCCCTATTTCGGTGAATGCATCTTAAGATGTCGACCGCTTCATGAAATGCTTCCATATTGGAGGGGAACCAGTAATTGTTTTTCCATGGTTGCTTGTAAAGTCTCAAGTTGGAATTCAACTCCTAGGCAATGTTTCCCGTCATGGCACCATGGTGTGTGCCGCACTTTGGTGGCAAATTATTTGAGGTAAATGCCTCAATGTTACATGGGCGTAACTTTGAGAAATGTTTAGGAATAATATTCCAAGCATTCCTGGAAAGCGAGAGCTCAAAAAATATGGTACACACTCATTTTATAATTTTTGGGAATTATGTAATGCTCGCCGCTTAGAAAAATTACGAAAACTTATCGGCTTGGAGAAAATCGTGAAACTTCATGGACCAATGGCTCCCGTTCTTATAAGCACGTGTGCAAAAAATCAGGGTAAAATTCAACATCTAGCCTCAAAAAACCCAGTTTGTCTTCCCAGAGAAAAGGATGTCCGATGGTGCAGAGTGGGTTTTTGCATATTAGCCTACTATAGGGGCGCAGCTGCTTGCCTGCCCATCCACCTTGGTGGGTCAGGATGGCTTGCCGTGGGGCTCCTCCCAACGCCCCAACAAGATTCCCCAAGCATACTGGTGCGTTTGTCCATGGCATTTGCCAAGGATGTTTTCATTAATCAAGAACAAAAGTTGGGGGCTCGAAGACGATAAGATACCATCCTTGTCTCAACCATACACGATGCCAACCAGGGATCAACGGATAATGCTTTTAGGACTCCACTGACATTTTATGAGAAATCATAGTCATTGGGTTCCGGGGGGAGTGTGGTGGCAAGGCTGAAACTTAAAGGAATTGATGGAAGGGAACAACCAGGAGTGGAGGCTGCATCTTAGTTTGGCTCAACACGGGGACACTGACCAGGTCTAGACATGGTAAGGATTGATAGAATGAGAGCTCTTTCTTGATTATATGGGTGGTGGAGCATGGACGTTCTTAGTTGGTGGATCAATTTGTTTGTTTAATTCCACTAACGAACCAAGGCTTAGCCTGCTAACTATCTATGTGGAGGTAACCCTCCACGACTAGCTTCATAGAGGGACTATGGCAGCTTAGGCCATGGAAGTTTGAGGCAGCAACGAGTCTATGATGCCCTTAGATGTTCTAGGCCGCACACATGCTACACTAATGTATTCAACGAGTCTATAGCCTTGCCTGACAGGCCCAAGTAATCTTTGAAATTTCATCGTGATGGGGATATATCATTGCAATTGTTGGTCTTCTACGAGGAATTCCTAGTAAGTGCGAGTCATTAGCTTACGTTGACTATGTCCCTACCCTTTGTACACATTATCCGTCGCTCCTTCATTGAATGGTCCGGTGAAGTGTTCGGATTGCGACAACGTTGTGAGAAGTCCACTAAACCTTATCATTTAGAGGAAGGAGAAGTCGTAACAAGGTTTCTGTAGGTGAACCTGCATAAAGATCATTGTCGAAGCCTTACAAGCAGTGGGACCCCGTGAATCTGTTGTACTCCTCAGGGGTGGCTAGAGGTGTTTGGCACCTCGGTCCCCCTCGTGTGAGGAGGTGCCACATGCTTTCTGGTGTCTTTTAGACCTAATAACAAAACCCCGTCACAAAACACGCCAAGGTAATTGAAATCATTTAATTCCTCCCTGTCGGCTTGGATACGGTGCTAGTGGGGGTAGCGTTGTGACATGCTTATCCTAATGACTCTCGACATAGGATATTTTGGCTCTTGCATTGATGAAGAACGTAAGAAATGTGATACTTGGTGTGAATTGCAGAATCACATGAACCATCGAGTCTTTGAACGCAAGTTGCGCCCGAGCCTATTAGGCCGAGGGCACACGTGCCTAGATGTTGCACATCGTTGCCCTATGCCTTGGCCACGTGCTAGGCACCAAGCAAGGTGAATGTTGGCTTCCCACAAGCAATGTCTCATGGTTGGTTGAAAATTGAGTCTGCGGTGGAGGGCGTCGTGATGGATGGTGGCTGAGCTAAAGCTCGAGACATATCGTGCATGTCACCCCCACCAGCTTTGCAATTCTTTAACCCATGGGGGTATGTTGGCCTCCTAATACGAGAACATCAGTTCAGGCGGGGCTAACCGCTATGTTTAAGCATATCAATAAGAAAAGGAAAAAAAACTAAGAAGGTTTCTCTTATTAATAGCGAGAGTATCAGAATGAGATTGCAACTAAGAGGGGGAGGTGGTGAATTAGTTGACTTAAAATTATGGCCACTTTTTCTACAAAATCAAGAGTTAAAGTGCAGCGAAAAATATATGTAGAAATTAAACAAATAAATAATCAAAGAGATAAGGGAGAAGAGAATACACAAGGATTTTTATACTGGTTCACCTTCTTGTCCACCGAAGGCTACGTCCAATACTCTTACAACACAAGAGATTTATTCACTAAAGATTGTGAGTTGGAATTACAATATCTCACCCCGAGACCTGTATGTACCTTACACACTCACTAATCCTTATTCACTCTTAGAAAAAACCTTTCCAAGTGATTCTAATTCCCTTTCTTATCACACCCTTGTGAAAGAAAGTATTCTGCAATAATAATGGAGAATATACAACAATGGCATATTGCCTTTAAAAGTTTGAAAGTAATGTAACTTGAAATTCAATCAACTCTTTTGTATACTTAGTAATAATGCTCTTTATAAGTTGGTAAACTTTGAAATACTTTATTTTAAGCAACTTCATTAAAATCAACTTTGAAAGTTTTAGAACTAGTTGCGAAAAGTGCAGAAAATAATTTCAGAATGTGTGTAAGAGCTTTTAAAATTTGTATGAGAGTTGTGTGTTTGTGTTGTAAGATTCAATTCCTTTAAATATCTTTCCAATCACCCACAGTGCCTCTACGAAAAGTTAGGAATTGATTGGAGTGAAGACATTTCGTTTGGGATTAAATCCTTTCATTTTGAAATCTGAAATATGATGCAACAACTCTCAGTAATCGATTATAACCACTGGGTAATTGATTACCCAAATATTCTGTCCACTTGGCATTTAAATTCGATTTAGAGTAATCGATTATAGTAAGTGGGTAATCAGTTACTCAACTTCACTAAAACTGGTAATCTATTACTCAAAGACAGTAATGGATTACTCTGATCAGTTTTAAGTTGGATAAATCTTTTGTCACACACGTAACCTGATACTTAGATGCAGTAGCCCGTTACACACTATTTTTGAAAATTGTTTTGATTATACTTGAAGTGTTTCAATTTTCTTTTAAAAATAGTTTGAGCATTAGTACTATTGTATAGTCGAGAGTATAAGATAGAAGTACCTATTTAGACTTAGACTAATTTGTCTCTGAAGCTTTGTCTTCTTTGTCTTCATAAGTATTTTTCCTATTCTTCTTTTTGGTGATGTTGGTGTCTTCATCAAAACCGTGCCAAGGTCAGGAGCAAAGATCTTCTTAACATGAGAGCTTTCTTTAACTTGTAAGCATGAGAAGGATTTTTGTAATCTTCAAAACTAGGAGGTTGTTCTACAAACACTTATTCTTGAAATATCCATTTAGAAAAGCAGTCTTTACGTCCATTTGATACAGCTGAAAATTTAAAGAACATGCATATGCAAGTAATAGCCTAATAACTTCAAGTCTGCAACCAGAGTGAAGGTTTCATCAAAGTCTATACCTTCTTCTTGATTGTATCCTTAGACTACTACTCTAGCTTTATTTCTAACAATAATACCATTTTCATAAGATTTATTACGAAATGCCCAACGAGTTCCTTTAACATGCCTATTTTTAGGTCTAAGAACAAGTTCCCAAACTTCATTTCTCTCAAACTGGTTTAATTCTTTCTGCATCGCAAGAATCCAGTATTCATCCCCGATTGCATCATCAATCTTGGAGGGTTCTAATTGAGAAACGAAGGCAATGTCTAGACAAACATTTTCTAGCATTAAACAGGTAGTGACACCCTTGTTTATATCACTAATGATGTTTTCAGTAGGATGATCTCGACGAGTTCGCCATTTTTTTGGTATATCAGACTGAATAAGCTCTTCTTGAGAAGATAGATCATCATCCATTTTCAAATGCTCAAAATTAGTTGTAGAATCATTAATAGAGTTTTCTTTAGTATTGGAACTTGGCATGTACTCTTCATCAAGGGTTAACCCATCCTTTATCATAGGATTGGTTTCATCGAAAGATACATGAACAAATTCTTCCATGGCTAGAGTGATTTTATTAAAAACTCTATAAACTTTACTCGTAAGAGAATAGATTAGGAAGATACCTTCATCATTTTTTCCATCAAACTTGCCTAAGTTATCCTTACCATTATTTAAAATAAAGCATTACAACCAAATACATGCAAATGAGAAATGTTTGGTTTTCTACCTTTAAAGATTTAATAAGGGGGTTTTCTTAAGAATGGGTCTTATAAGAACTCGGTGCCAAACATAACATGCAATACTTATTGCATCAGCCCAAAAATATTTTGGGAGGTTAGTTTCATTCAACATTGTGCGAGCCAGTTCTTCTAAAGACAGATTCTTTCTCTCTACAACACCATTTTGTTGTGGTGTTCTAGGAGCAAAAAAATTGTGATGTATGCCAGGATCATCACAAAATTCTTCAAATGAAGAGTTTTGAAATTCTCCCCCATGATCATTTCTTATGGCAGCGATTTTTAGTGATTTTTCATTTTGAACTCTTTTAGCATAAATGCTAAAGGCTTTGAATGCCTCATTATTTTGAACTAAGAATATAGTCCAACATATAATAAGCTAGATGGCATGTCTCATAGAAATGATATGATAGTTTTTAGAACTTGTGAAATTTGCATTTTGATTTACCTGACCTAGACTGAATAACTAAGACACATATCTAAGACTCTAGTTTAGACATCACATATCTAAGACTCTAGTTTAGACATGAAGCTCTTGAATCTTTGGCATGTTGATTTGTTGAGTTATCTTTAACATTTCACTAATTCTTTTGTCTTCATCAAAACATATGCAGGCTAAGTGTTATCTTAACACTTTGCACTTTCACATGCATCATGATTATCATTTGCAACTAAACATGTTATTGATAAGGAAGGGTCTATGTCAATCATATATATATTATTTATCCTCTTACCAATGAGTTTAGAGTTTTGAGAATTCTTACTTTCGATAATGCACTTATCTGGGTAGAATGCCACATGAAAGCCTTTGTCACATAATTGACTTATGCATAGAATATTGTGCTTGAGCCCTTCAACATATAGTACACCTTCTATGGTTGTTGAGGATGGCTTGCCTATTCTACCAACTCCAAGTATTTTTCCCTTGTTGTTATCACCATATGTTACATAACCTTTGTCCCTTGGAGTGAGGACATAAAACTTGTTTCTATCGCCCGTAATGTGCTTTGAGCAGCTGCTATCCAAGTACTAAGTTGCAGGCGACTCTCAAATTATCCTACAAAACAATTTCAGTTTTATTAGGTACCCAATATTCTTTGGGTCCTACATAGATAGTACCTTTCTCAACCCATCTAAAATGACGTAGGGGTACACCATATTTTCTAATTATGCAAGTATTTAGTGTATGCAGATGGTTTTTACAATATGTACATGTGGGTTGATGTTTATGTATCCTAGATTTATTATTACTATTTTCAAATGCATGGATACTTTGTTTTTCAAAGTTTATCTTAGTTGAGACACTTTGTTTCTTAGAAAACATAGCTTTTTGAATAGTCGAGACCTCTTTGGTCTGTTGAGTGTCTTTGATCATAAATGATCTTTTCTAAACTTTTACTGCTCTTGTTCATCTTATTAAGTTCAAGACTTAAAGTTGAAACTTTATTTTCAAGAATAATGCAATTTTGACATGAAGATGATGAGGCTTTGTTTCTAAATGCATCTAACTCAGTTTTTTGTTTTAGAAACATTTTTGTAAGTTTAACTAATTCATCATGCAAGTCATTAAATACAGTTTCTAATTCGGAAGAATATAGTTGAGTATTATTTACCTCTTCATCATTAGAATAATGAGATGACATTAAGGAAAGATGTGCTTGTTCTTCATTTTGTTGTTCAGAGGCGGAACTGATATCATTGTCTTCCCAAGCAATGTAGGCTCTCTATCTAGTCCTCATTTCATTCTTCCCTTTGAGGGGGTTCTTTTTCAGGTTTGGACAGTCCATCTTTATATGGCTAGGCTTGCCACATTCGAAGTATTTGAAATTTTGGTTTGAAGTAAAGGCATCATTGTTCTTGGTAAATTTTATCATTTGTCCAGTTTAACTACTCTTGTTCCTTTTAAGGAACTTGCAGAACTTCTTTACAAGAAGACTCATGTCTTCCATCTCTTCCTTCTCAGATTCATCTTCTGATGATTCATATTTGTCTACTTTCACCTTGAGAGAGATACTCTTCGTTTTGTTTTCTTGCTCTTTATGTTGGTCAAGTTGGCTGAGTTCTAATTCATGTTCCTGCAATTTACCAAACAAAGCAGTCAAAGACATTTTCGATAAACTTTTCTTTTTAGAAATGGCCATTACCTTGGGTTGCCACGTTCTGGTGAATGATCTTAGAACCTTCAAGTTCAAGTCACTGTTTGATAGTACCTTACCAAGTTCAATAAGGTGATTTTTAAGATGAGCAAACCTCTTTTGAAGATCTAGAATTTACTCTCCAGGTTTCATACGAAACATTTCGTATTCTTGGGAAAGAGTGTTGAGTCTTGATATTTTTACCTCCTCAGTTCCTTCATGTGTAGTCTCTAGAGTATCCCACATTTCTTTGATAGAATTTTAGTTTCATATGCTAAAGAACTCGTCAATGCCAAATGATGATGTGAGGATGTTCTTTGCTTTGAGATCATACTGCACCTTCTTTTTATCTTCATCATTCCATGAAGATTTGGGTTTTACTTCTCTTACGCTGTTGATTACAGTGAAGGGTTCATATGGTCCTTCTTCAATTGCATTGCATATGTCCAAGTCTTGAGATTCTATGAAGATCCTCATTCTGATTTTCCAAAAGTCATAACACTCTCCAACAATGCTTGGAGGGCGGTTGATGTTGGAACCTTCTCCTAGGAATGATCTTGAGGCCATCTTCGATATAGGATCATCATATTTGAGAATATCTTACTCAAAAATAGCTCTGGTGCGAATTGTAAGAATGAGATTGCAACTAAGAGGGGGGGGATAGTTGACTTAAAATTATGGCCACTTTTTCTGCAAAATCAAGAGTTAAAGTGCATCGGAAAATATATGCAGAAATTAAACAAACAAATAATCAGGGAGATAAGGGAGAAGAGAATACACAAGGATTTTTATACTGATTCACCTTCTTGTCCACCGAAGGCTACGTCCAATACTCTTGCAGCACAAGAGATTTATTCACTAAAGATTGTGAGTTGGAATTACAATATCTCACCCCGAGATCTCTATGTACCTTACACACTCACTAATCCTAATTCACTCTTGGAAAACACCTTTCCAAGTGATTCTAATCCCCTTTCTTATCACACCCTTGTGAAAGAAAGTATTCTACAATAATAATGGAGAATGTACAACAATGGCATATTGCCTTTAAAAATTTGAAAGTAATGTAACTTACAATTCAATCAACTCTTTTGTATACTTAGTAATAATGCTCTTTATAAGTTGGTAAACTTTGAAACACTTTATTTTAAGCAACTTCATAAAAATCAACTTTGAAAGTTTTAGAACTAGTTGCCAAAAGTGCAGAAAATAATTTCAAAATGTGTGTAAGAGCTTTGAAAATTTGTATGAGAGTTGTGTGTTTGTGTTGTGAGATTCAATTCCTTTAAATATCTTTCAAATCACCCATAGTGCCTCTACGAAAAGGTAGGAATTGATTGGAGTGAAGACATTCCTTTGGGATGAAATCCTTTCATTTTGAAATCTGAAATCTGATGCAACAACTCTCAGTAATCGATTACAACCACTAGGTAATTGATTACCCAAACATTTTGTCCACGTGGCATTTGAATTCGATTTAGAGTAATCGGTTATAGTAAGTGGGTAATCGGTTACTCAACTTCACTAAAACTGGTAATTTGTTACTCAAAGACAGTAATGGATTACTCTGATCATTTTTAAGTTGGATAAATCTTTTGTCACACACGTAACCTGATACTTAGATGCAGTAATCCGTTACACACTATTTTTGAAAATTGTTTTGATTATACTTGAAGTGTTTCAATTTTCTTTTAAAAATAGATTGAGCATTACTACTATTGTATATTCGAGAGTTTAGGATAGAAGTACCTATTTAGACTTAGACTAATTTGTCTTTGAAGCTTTGTCTTTTGTGTCTTTATAAGTATTCTTCCTTTTCTTCTTTTTGGTGATGTTGGTGTCTTCATCAAAACCGTGCCAAGGTCAGGAGCAAAGATCTTCTTCATAGAGAGAACCAGGAAAAGCTCACTAGGAGAATCAATGTCCGAATTGTAGTAAGGAGAAGTATCCTCGGTGGCGGGTCGTGCCTTAGTCCCTTAGAATGGGGCGCCAGAGAGGGTGAGAGCCTCGTCATGCCTAGACCTTGTCACACCACAAGGCGCTGTCAGCAATTTGGGTTGTTTGGGAATGCAACCCCAATTGGGCAGTAAGTGTCGTCCAAGGCTAAATACTGGCGAGAGACTGATAGCAAAAGAGTACCGCGACATAAAGATGAAAAGGACATTGAAAAGAGAGCCAAAACATGCTTGAAATTGTCGAGAGTGAAGCGGATGGGGGCATGTGATGTGTGTTGAAAGATTTTAAGTGAGGTTTTCCCCTTAACAAATTGTCCCTGACACTGACGCCAATTTTTTGAAACCGGAAGTTTTCTCTTTTTCGGTGTGTTTTCTTTATTTAAGTAAGTGAACTCGGTTTTATTCTTTGTTCGCCATCTCGAGTTTGTCGAAATAAATTCCAACACGGTGTAATGGTTTCAAGAATATTCCAGTTACAACTTACTTCTAATAATAATGTGAATAAGTTATTCCTTCTTTGTCCCATCTCGGCTTTGTTAGAATAAATTCTAACGCTGGTACAATGGTAGCGAAGCAATCGCCTATTACATAATTATTAAGTACATTTGAATACCATCTCGGTTTTTTGGAATAAATTCCAACACAGGTTTAATGGTATTCTAATGTACAAAAGTGATGAATAGTTAGTTGTTAGAAACAAATAAATAAATAAAGAACAAAAGAATAATAAAGTTAAGTGACCTTTATTTATTTACTCCCGTTCGGGTTCCTTTTATTAACAAACCAAACTTCTTCCTTAAGGAAGGTTGGTATTAAAGAATAAATAAATTGCGGAATGTAAAAAACAATAAATAAAAGTTAGTTACTTAGCTTCATCACTTTTGTATATTAAAAGGTGTTTCAACAAATAAAATTATTGATAACACTTTACTATTTTACAATTTACACCTCTTTCAAGATTCAATTGTAGTATAGTATAGGGTTATGTCGAACCACAAGGAATTGCCTAATAGAATGAATCATATGAATATGTCAATGCACAAATAATGAGTAGACATGTTTTGGTTGTTTTTGGTTTGATGCACATAAAAACTTAACAAGAAATATAAACTAAATATTAACAAATTCTTGAGGAGACAAGATCATTTTGAATGATGAAAGTATTTCTCAACTTCTTATGTGATTGAACTACTTAGACAAGTTCTGATGTTTTATTTTGATTAACTCCAACCACCAACGTTTGAAATTCTCCTTTTGAGTGTATGTCCTAAAATGGTAGAATGATGATCACTTATATTCACTACTAAACAATACTACATCCACAAAGAGACTAGGTTGTCACACCCTAATCTTGGCTACTCTAATATGGAAGTAGTAATGAATATAAGATCTTAAGAAAAACATGCTTAACTTGGCAAATAAACTAAGTAGTACAACTACTTCTTAGTTTATTTGTTAAGTGTTTGAGACAAGTAATTTTATGACTTGAAATCAATTTTTAGGTGATCAATCTAAAAAGAGCATTAAGAACTTCTCAAACAAATAAAATTAACCAAAGCACCAACTTGAATGATTAAAATTCAAATTTAGAATAAAAGAAGAAGAAGAAATACATGATCAACTTTCAAATGAAATTGTTAGGAGCATGAGCCATCCATCCAAGGATTGGATGCTTTAGGTTCCAAATGAGATTACAAAATGGTTTTTTTGTATCTCATTTGCCTTCTCCTTTCTCCTCTTGAATTATATGAAAAACTACTCTAAAACTAGCCGAAAAACTACCTAAAATGAATGGAAAATATGGAGGAAAGAAGAGGAATAAACTAGGAAGGATTTAGAATGTATGTACAATGTTTACAAATGAGAATTTTATGCCTTTATATAGGCCAAGGTGCTGAGCGCTCAACTGCCCATTTTGGCAGCTAAGCAGCTGACCATTGGCCCTTGGAAAGGGCCACTTTGGCCCCTACTTGACCCCTATGGTGGGCTAGGTTACATGCATGGTGACACCTCCTCCTTCTTGTCATAGCCTTATGTCATCCATGAGGTCATGTTCTTGTCCTTCAAGCAAAGAAAAAGTAGGATGTTCCATGATTTAACCCAGCAATCATTTTTCTGGTGGGCCAGGCGCTTAGCTTACCTGGTCCCACGCTTAACTGCTTGCTTGAGTAGCTTGGCTGACCTGGTCCCACGCTCAGCTGCCTGCTTCAGCAGCTTGGCTAAGCTGGTCCCACACTCAGCTACCTGCTTGAGGAGCTTGGCTGACCTGGTCCCCACGCTCAGCTGCCTGCTTGAGGAGCCTGCCTGACCTTGCTTGGTGTTTGGTGCTTGGCTTGGCTGGACAGCTTCATGCTTGATTTCTTCATGGTGAAGCAACCTTTTTTCCTTTGGTTTGTTACTTGATTTTTGTTGGTTGCTTGA
>NC_032012.1:8832175-8832778 GCF_001865875.1 Lupinus angustifolius
CATGCCATGCTTTAACTTGATTACTTTTAGCAATTCATTTTGAGCTTTTGTTTTGAATTTTGGCTTGAATTCTTGTCTATCTTTGAATTTATTCTTTAATATTCAATTTCCTACAAAACTCAAAGAAAACTTGGACAAGAATTAATAAAGAACTAATTTATTCAATCATGCAAAATTCACCTAAAAGTGTTAATTTAAGTTGGTTTTCAACAATTTGCATAGGATAAGTGCCTTAAAATGATGGTGAAAAGTGTATACTTTTTGCACTTATCAAACTCCCCCAAACTGAAAACTTTGTTTGTCCCCAAACAAAAGGTAAAATAACAACCACTTTGCTTTGGAAAAATTAGGTTTGTACATGATCAAAACTTATGCATGATTCCTTTTAAGTTCCATGAGATGTGTTTATGATTATGTGACTTTGACTCATAATGCTTCAAACTAAGAATTGAACACACCTTTTCAAAAACTCATTTAGCAATGCACTAATTAAAAATGTTAACAATCAAAGAGATGCATTTCACACACGGTTCAAGAATGGAACCAAATGGGGTAAGTGTTTCACTCAAAACTCAACTTGTTTGGTTTGCAAGAATTTAATTT
>NC_032012.1:8832878-8833190 GCF_001865875.1 Lupinus angustifolius
TCATTCTTTTTCTTGACCTTTTTGTGTAACTTCTCTTTAATTTTCTCAATCTCTTTTCACTCCTTTTTTATTTTGGATGTTTTTCTTTACTTTTTTATTTGTAAAGAGATTGACAATTTTTCCTTGAACACTTTGTTACATGGCCAACCATTCCCCCCAACTTAATTTCTTCCAGCAACCTTCCTTTCAAAAATTGCTCTCTTTTTAATTAGAAAAGTATAGGAGATTATTTTTTTTATTCAATATTAGGCTCAAGGGTTGATTTTGAAGATGAAATTTTATTTTAAGGCTCAAAGGGGTTAACAAAGGATA
>NC_032012.1:8833290-8848844 GCF_001865875.1 Lupinus angustifolius
TTCACAAGGTCATGATAAATGATTTTCCAAAAAGTTTGAATTTTATCCAAGTTATAACATTATGAATTATTCACAAAATTTTCAATTTTTCATCTCATGTTGCTCATCAAAGCTTGTAATTACAAAGTCATTGATCTTGAAAAATGTTTAAGCCAAGTTTTGTGTTTATTTACTTTGTTTAGTTTCAACAAATTTAATTTTTAAATAAATCTTCAAAAAGAAAAATAAACACACTAAAAAATAATTTTAACAAGTAATCAGACTAAAAATAAAAATAAACACACTAAGGAATTAAAATACAACAGAAAGTTTTAAAATACATCAAAGTTTCATTCTTTCAAAATGTTATACGCACTCCCCCCAACTTAAGTACTTGTCCTCAAGTCAAATTTTTTTTTTACGAAGTTTGTATAATATTTTGAAAGAATAAAAAAGAAAATTAAAACTAACCACCATTTTTAGGAGATCACAAAATTTCATTCTCCTTGTTTCCACTATCCTTTCCTAGATAGTGGTGCCATCAACTCCTCATTTTTGTCTGTTTGTTTGGACTTGTTTTCCTGTAAATCATTTTGAACTTGCAATTTTCTTTTGCTTTGAGGTTAGTCTCACAATTAACATGAATTTATATTTTCCTATGACACTAAGTTCATGAATTAAATTTTTTTGAGAGAATTCCAACCAAAAAACATGCTTTTTCATGAAAATTGATGTTTAGAAAAAAATTTCAATCATATTTCAAATCCAAGTGATAAAATGGAAGTCAAACATAATTTATGGAACTTCAAAACACATTTTATAACACCAAACATCCATAAATAAATCCATTCAGAATTTCATGAATTTATTTTGTTAAATGGTGAACCAAATAACACACTTTTTAGGAGTTCTCAAGTTTGGAAAAATTCATTTTTGGCACAAATGTAACAAGCATGCTCTTAGTTTTAAAAATCAATTTGACAATTTGAAAATCATTTGCTAAGGCATGTTGATGGAGATGTTTGGTTAAATTATCACAAGATAAAGTATTATCATAAAAAAGTACATGGTGAATTCTTAACCTTTAAGGATTCAAGTGGCTTCCCTTCTTGAAGAAAAACTCTAGCCACTAATCCTTGTTTATTTCAATCCCTTTTATGTTGTTCTTTTGAAAAAGTTGATGAGGGGTACCTCCACATCTCCCAAAATGTTTATAACAACAATAAAAGGTTTCTTAACTAGTGGGTTTTCACTCCACTAATTCACTTTTTTCTTTTTGAGTTTTTAATTTTTTCAAATGTACAAAACATAAAAAATAAAGATGTACTAAAGGAAAAATAAATTTATACAAAAGAGAAAGAAAATGTTATGCACAATTGTTTGATAACGGACATATAAATATGAAATGTTCTATTATTAAAGAAATTCCCCGGCAACGGCGCCAATTTGTTGAAAGATTTTATTTGAGGTTTTCCCCCTTAACAAATTTACCCTGGCAACGGTGCCAATTTGTTGAAAGTGGAAGTTTTCTCTTTTTCGGTGTGTTTTCTTTATTTAAGTAAGTGAACTTGGTTTATCGGTTTTATTCTTTGTTTGTCATCTCGGCTTTGTTGAAATAAATTCCAACGCCGGTATAATTGTTTCAAGAATATTCCAGTTACAACTTACTTTCTTAATAATCATTTGAATAAGTCATTCCTTATTTGCCCCATCTCGGCTTTTTTAGAATAAATTCTAACGCTGGTACAATGGTATCGAAGCAATCCCCTATTACATAATTATTAAGTACCTTTGAAAACCATCGCGATTTTGTGGAATAATTTCCAACACCGGTTTAATGGTATTCTAATGTACAAAAGTGACGAATAGTTAGTTGCTAGAAACAAATAAATAAATAAAGAACAAAAAAATATTAAAGTTAAGTGACCTTTATTTATTTCCCCCCTTTCGGGTTCCTTTTATTAACAAACCAAACTTCTTCCTTAAGGAAGGTGGGTGTTAAAGAATAAATAAATTGCGGAATGTAAATAAACAATAAATAAAAGTTAGTTAGTTAGCTTCATCAATTTTGTATATTAAAAGGTGTTTCAACAAATAAATTTATTGATAACACTTTACTATTTTACAATTTACACCTCTTTCAAGATTCAATTGTAGTATAGTATAGGGTTATGTCGAACCACAAGGAATTGCCTAATAGAATGAATCATATGAATATGTCAATGCACAAATAATGAGTAGACATGTTTTAGTTGTTTTTGGTTTGATGCACATAAAAACTTAACAAGAAATATAAACTAAATATTAACAAATTCTTGAGGAGACAAGATCATTTTGAATGATGAAAGTATTTCTCAACTTCTTATGTATTTGAACTACTTAGACAAGTTCTTATGTTTTACTTTGATTAACTCCAAACACCAAGGTCTGAAATCCTCCTTTTAGTGTATGTCCTAAAATGGTAGAATGATGATCACTTATATTCACTACTTAACAATACCACGTCCACAAAGAGACTAGGTTGTCACACCCTAATCTTGGCTACTTTAATATTGAAGTAGTAATGAATATAAGATCTTAAGAAAATCATGTTTAACTTGGCAAATATATTAAGTAGTACAACTACTTCTTAGTTAATTTGTTAAGTGTTTGAGACAAGTAATTTTTATGACTTGAAATCAGTTTTTAGGTGATCAATCTAAAAAGAGCATTAAGAACTTCTCAAACAAATAAAATTAACCAAAGCACCAACTTGAATGATTAAAATTCAAATTTAGAATAAAAGAAGAAGAAGAAATACATGATCAACTTTCAAATGAAATTGTTAGGAGCATGAGCCATCCATCCAAGGATTGGATGCTTTAGGTTCCAAATGAGATTACAAAATGGATTTTTGCCTCTTATTTGCCTTCTCCTTTCTCCTCTTGAATTATATGAAAAACTACTCTAAAACTAGCCTAAAAACTACCTAAAATGAAAGGAAAATATGGAGGAAAGAAGAGGAATAAACTAGGAGGGATTTAGAATGTATGTACAATGTTTACAAATGAGAATTTCATGCCTTTATATAGGCCAAGGTACTGGGCACTCAGCTGCCCTATTTGGCAGCTAAGCTACTGACCATTGGCCCCTATGAAGAGCCACTTTGGCTCCTACTTGACCCCTATGGTGGGCTACGTTACAAGCATGGTGACACCTCCTCCTTCTTGTCATAGCCTTATGTCATCCATGAGGTCATGTTCTTGGCCTTCAAGCAAAGAAAAAGTAGGATGTTCCATGAGTTGACCTAGCATCATTTTTCTGGTGGGCCAGGCGCTTAGCTCACCTGGTCCCACGCTTAGCTGCTTGCTTGAGCAGCTTGGCTGACCTCGTCCCACGCTCAAGTGCCTGCTTCAGCAGCTTGGCTGACCTGGTCCCACGCTCAGTTGCCTGCTTGAGCAGCTTGGCTGATCTAGTCTCATGCTCTGCTGGCTGCTTGAGCAGCCTGCCGGACCTAGCCTGGTGTTTGGTGTTTGGCTTGTCTGGGCAGCTTTGTACTTGATTTCTTCATGGTGAAGCAACCATTTTTTCTTTGGTTTGTTTCTTGATTTTTGTTGGTTGCTTGACACTTTTGGGCTGTTTTCTTTAAGTTAAGGTAAGCATTTGATTTTTGCAAGTTGCTTGGCCTACCTAAACTTAGGTTTCTTCAAGACAAAGTAAGCTACCTTTCTTCAAGGCTAAGTAACCAAATTAAGCATATAGCATACCATGCTTTAACTTGATTACTTTTAGCAATTCATTTTGAGCTTTGGTCTTGAATTTTGACTTGAATTCTTGTCCATCTTTGAATTTATTCTTTAATATTCAGTTTCCTACAAAAATCAAAGAAAACTTGGACAAGAATTTATAAAGAACTAATTTATTCAATTCTGCAAAATTCACCTAAAGAGTGTTAATTTAAGTTGGTTTTCCACAATTTGCATAGGATATGTGCCATAAAATGATGGTGAAAAGTGTATACTTTTTGCACTTATCAATGTGCCTCAGTCGGATGTGGAACGGTGAGAGCCTGACCTCCAATCGACTCGGGGCATGGAACTACGCGAATTGTGATGGTGGCCCAAGCCCGGGCTATTGACATGCTTGCAGAGACGTCATCATCGCGATTATGGTTGGAAGCGCACACCATCTCGGTGTGCTTCAGCACCTATGTGCTCTAGGTGCCAGCTTGTGTGTTCCCCATTCGGCTTGTCTTGAAACATATACCAAGGAGTCTGACATGTGTGAGAGTCGGCGAGATCGTAAACTCGTAAGGCGCATGGGAGATGATTGGTGGGATCCCCTTGTGGGTGGCACCACTTACCGACCTTCATCTTCTATGAAGGGTTCGAGTGAGAGCATACATGTTGGGACCCGAAAGATGGTGAACTGTAGTGACGTGCAAATGATTTGTCTGATTTGGGTATAAAGGCGAAAGACTAATCGAACCGTCTGACTTGGGTATAGTAGTTGGTTCCCTCTGAAGTTTCGCTCAGGATAGTTGGAGCCCACAGGCAAGTTCTATTGGTTAAAGCCAATATGATTAGAGGCATCGGGGGCGCAACGCCCTCGACCATTTCTCAAATTTTAAATAGGTAGGACGGTGTGGCTGTTTTGTTGAGCCACGCGAAAAAATTGAGAGCTCCAATGGGACATTATTGGTAAGTAGAATTGGTGATGTAGGATGAACCGGAAGCTAGGTTATGATGCCCAACTACACGCTAACCTAGACCTCACAAAGGTTGTGGGTCCATTAAGACAACATGACGATGGTCATGAAAGTCGAAATCCGCTAAGGAGTGTCCAACAACTCACCTACCGAATCAAATAGCACCAAAAAGGGATGGTGCTAAAGTGTGCGACCTATACCCGACCTTCAGGGTAAGGGCCAAGCCCCGTCGTGTAGGAGGGCGGGGCAGTCATTAAAAAACCTGGGAAGTGAGCTCGGGCAGAACGGTCAACGATGCAGATCTTGGTGGTAGCTTCAAATATTTAAATGAGAATATGCAAATATTCATGTGAACATCCCTTGCACATAGGTTAGTCGATCCTAAGGGACAAGGGAAGTTCTTTTGATAGCGCTCTATGTGCGCACTCTGAAAGGGAATATGGTTAAAATTCATGAACCGGGGTGTGGCGGTTGATGGAAACCTTAGGGAGTCCGAAGACGTTAGTGGCCCCCCAGAAAGAGTTATCTTTTCTTTTTTAAAAGCCTATCCATCCTAGAAACGGTGCAGCCAGAGGTGGGGTCCAGTGCCTGGAAGAGCACCGCATGTTGCATGGTGCCCAGTGCGCCCTTGGCGACCCTTGAAAATCCGTAGGAGCGCGTTCCTCCCACAGCTGATCATAATCATAACCATATCAGGTGTCCAAGGTGAATAACCTATGGTAAATGGAAAAATATTGGCGAGGGAAGTTTGAAAAATGGATCTATAACCTCAGGAAAAAGGATTGGTTCTAAGGGATGGGTACGTGGGTCCTAGTCCCAAACCCGTTGGTGTGTCATCGCGTATCGGTCGGGGGACGGATTGGGAATGGGCCCTTCATGGCCTTTTCCTTGTGTATCGAACAATCGACTCAGAACTGGTACGGACAAGGGAAATCCGACTGACTCTAGTCTGACTTTGTGAAATGACTTGAGAGGTGTAGGATAAGTGGGAGTTGGAAACAATGGAAATGAAATACCACTACTTTTAACATTATTTTACCTATTCCGTGAATCGGAGGCGGGGCATAACCCCTGTTTTTGGACCCACGGTCTGCCTCGGTCGGTCGATTCCGGCAGAAGACATTGTGAGGTGGGGAGTTTGGAGTTTGGTTGGGGTGACACATCTGTTTAAAGATAATGCAAGTGTCATAAGATGAGCTCAATGAGAACATAAATCTCGTGTGGAATAAAAGGGTAAAAGCTCGTTCGATTCTGATTTCCAGTACGAATATGAACCACAAAAGCATGGCCTAACGATTCTTTAGTCCTTCAAAATTTGAATGTTGAGGTGTCAGAAACGTTACCACATGGATAATTGGCTTGTGGCAGCCAAGCGTCCATAACGACATTGATTTTTTATCCTACCATGTCGGCTCTTCCTATCATTGTAAAGCAGAATTCACCAAGTTTTGGATTGTTCACCCACCAATAGGGATCATGAGTTGGGTTTAGACCATCGTGAGACAAGTTAGTTTTACTCTACTAATGATAGTGTCTCAATAGTAATTCAATCTAGTACGAGAGGAACCATTGAGTTGCACAATTGGTCATCGCGTATGGTTGAAAAGCCAGTGGCACAAAGCTACAGCGCATTGGATCATGACTAAACGTTTCTAAGTCAGAATCCGGCCTAGAAGCGATGCGTGTACGCATTGCCCATTTGCCGACCAGCAAAAGGCACATTCCATTGGTGAGCCCCATAGGTTGGACGAGCCCCACAGGATGCCTTGAAGCACTATTCCCCATTGGGCGGCGGGTAGAGTCCTTTGTAGATGAATTAAATATGCGCCAGGGTATTGTAAGTAGCAGAGTGGTCTTGCTACCACGATCCACTAAGATTCAACCCTTGTCGCTTCGATTCATCCCTCCCATCCCAAACCTTTTTCCGATCTAGCTTGTACACCCTACGAGGATTAAAAACCCACACCTCGTATGGGCGATGAGGCGAGTAGGTGCAAAGTCCATGTTGCGCAGGCACACAGTTGAGACAAAGTCACTTATAATGTGGAGTGCGACCTCGCCTCTGGCCATGCCCCATGATGCCTTGTGTGTGGTTCATGGATTCCAGTGGTTGGGGTGCTTTGTGCATGGTGTGGTTCCTCGTGCGTGATCCTAAGGGCTAGGTGAAAGAGAGGCCCTGACACATGTGTCCGAGTGCTACTAGGTGAAATTGAGGCCATTACAATCTTTCCGAGTGCTAGGTGAAATTGATCCATTCCGTGGCACACATTCTGAGTGTTAGGGGAAAGTGACCCATGCCATGGCACATGGATCGAGTGCTTGGTGAAAGTGACCCATGCCATGACATGTGCCTCGTGTGATATTCTTACTTCTCTCACATTCCCAATTTGTGTGAAAGCGTCGTAAGACGCCGACCCCTTCATTAATTGCCTCCATATTTGGAGGGGAACCATAATTGTTTAGGCATGGTTGCCTGCAAAGTTTCACGTAAGAATTCAACTCCTAGGCGATGTTGCCCGTCATGGCACCATCGTCTGTCCTGCACTTTGGTGGAAAATCATTTGAGGTAAATGGCTCGATGTTACATGGTTGTAACATTGGGAAATATTTAGGAGTAATGCTCCTAGAGTTCCTAGAAAAGAACAGCTTAAAAAACACGGTACACACTCATTATCTAATTATCGGGAATTATGTAAAGCTCGACGCATATAAAAATGATGAAACATTATCGGCTTGGAGAAAAATCGGGAACCTTCATGGACCACTAGCTCCCATTGTTATAAGCACGTGTGCATAAAATCAGGTAAAAATTCGACCTCTAGCCTAAAAAAACCCAGTATGTCTTCCTAGAAAAAAGGATCTCGAGTGGTGTAGAGTGGGATTTTGCATATTAGCCTACTATAGATGGGCTAGCTACTTGGCTTCCCATGCACATTGGTGGGACAGAATGGCGCGCCATGGGGCTCCCCCCAATGCCCCAGCAAGCTATCCCAAGCATGCTTGTGTGTTTTTCCATGGCGTTGTGGGCAATTCGATCGAGTCATCTTCCATGCTGAATCCCAATCGTACATGGCCAGGTGTAGGCTGGTGCTTTGGCTGGGTTTTATCCAACACCTAGGACTTATTGGGGATGAATCAAGGTCTTGGAATTTTCCTCACGGACCAACTCGAAATTCTTGATGTGTTAGTCCCTCTTGTCGAGGTGCCGGTTTTGTGACACAATGCCTAGTTGGGCAGTTGCAGGCATCCCTCGGACGTGCCTAGGCTTCTAGTTCTACACGTTCTGTATGGAAGGATATGGTGTGAAGTGAAGCCTTTAGTGGCATAGCCGAAGCACGAAGGGGCACAAGTCCAATGATCTAGAAGTGTGTTGTGGGCGGGTTGGAATGGCTTAAGTCAAGGTTCGGTCATTTATGTCTCATGCAACAATTTTTCTCGTGTAGGAGTATCCCTTGGAAAAGTGTGTGTTGTTGAGGTGCTGGTTTCATCACACGGTGCGGGCATCCTGCTGATTTGTCGAAGCTTATAGTGTGTCCCGTTGTGCAAGGAAGGATGTGGTGTTGGGTGAAGCCCTTAGGGGCATATCCATAGCACGAAGGGGTGCAAGTCCAACCATCCTGAAGTGTGTTGTCGGCAGGTTCGCATGGTTGACGTCAAGGTGCGATCGTGTATGACTCAAGCAAAGACCATGGCTTGTGTAGGCTTATCCCTCGGGTAAGCATGGTCCGTTGACGTGCTAGTGTGGTTGCACAATGCCATGTTGGTTAGTTGCGACTGTTGGTTAGTTTTGCACGGAAGGATATCATGTTAGGCGATGCCGTAAGGGGCATAGCCTTAACACGAACGAGCTCAAGTCCAATTGTCCGGAAGTGTGTTTTGATCGGGTTTGCATGATTTGAAGTCACAGTGTGGTCTTGTGTGACTCAAGCTGCAACCTTCCGTGTCTAGGCTCGACCCGCGCTAAAATGTGGTATGGTAATGATCTGGATCAATCACACAGTGGCGAGGTATGTACATGCGGGCATCCTGTGGATGTGCCTAGGCTTCTTGTGTGACCCGCTATGCACCAAAGGTTTAGGTGATGCCTTCATGGAAGTACTTGAGTGGCCCACCACTGAGAAACAGGAGGGGGCTTTTTTCCATCATTGTCTTGTTTCGTTTGTGATCTGCGCTGGTTGGGAGATTTAAGCGGGATGCCTTGCTGCACCATTCTCTACTTGGCGCTTCTATAGTCTTTTTAGTGACTTAAATAGTAGGGGGCTTCTAAACAGGCAGAGTGGACTTTTTGTTACTATCCACTTTGATTTTTCTCTAGTCGCTTTATTTGTCCCACCAATCTCGAACTTTTTAAGTTCCAGTTCATACACCAAATGAAGGTTGTGGAGCCGCAACTCGTGTGTGTGATTAGTCGAATTGGTGCAAAGTCCATAATGGACACATAGTCCCTTATTCATCTAGTGTGTGGCCTACCATATGACACCCTCACCGAAGTCATGGATGGCAAGACATTCATTAAGCAAGGATCACAACCGTATGGTCGAGGCACAGGGGGGGCACCATTCGGCGGTTGTGGGGTGCACCATTCGGTGATTGTGGGGGTGCTGGGGCGTGCCCCTGTGAAACGGTATGGTGAAGTTGTTAACTATGCTATAGTTTTCCATGTAGAACTAAAGGTATTGTGATGTCCAAGTCACAATTAGAAGTAGTTTATATAGCTATAAATTACATAACCCAAAATGCTAGGTGAAGGCCATGACACATGTGTCTGAGTGCTACTAAGTGAAATTGAGGCCATGACACACTTTTCGAGTGCAAAATGAAATAGACTAGTGCCATTACACACTTTCTGAGTGGTAGGTGAAAGTGACGGCACATGTTCCGAGTGCTTGATGAAAGTGACCCATGTCATGACATGTACGTTGTATGAGATTCTTGCTTCACTCGCATTCCCTATTTCAGGGAAAGCATCGTAAGACGCCGATCCCTTCATGAAATGCCTCCATATTTGGAGGGGAACCTGGAATTTTTTAGTAATGATTGCCTGCAAAGTTTCAAGTCGGAATTCAACTCCTATGAAATGTTGCCCGTGATGGCACCATCGCGTGTGCTGCACTTAGTCAGCTGCTTCTTGTTGACTCACCCAAACTATTTGTGAGAAACTTTACTAGGCTACTGTGGGCTACTCTGGAAAGTGCTCAGGGGCCATGCCAAGATATGTTCTGCATGATGTAATCTTTGCTTGGTAGCTAAGTCAAGTTGGCCACTTGTTGGGTGCAAACCATCATGCTCCTATGTGGCACTGATGACCTGCCTGCTTGAGCAGGTTGGTCAGGCCACGTAGGAGCTTGGTGAGCAGGTTGTCCTCTCTGAGCTGCCTACTTAAGCAAGTGGGCTTGTGCCAAGCTTGAGTCTGACCGTGCCACGCTTGTGCCTGAACAAGCCTAGTTGGTGCAAGGTCATGCTGGGCGGCCCTTTGGTCCACGCCAGGCTGCTTATTGAGCAACTTCAAGCTTTTGGTCCATGCTTAGGCTAAGCACTTAGCTTGCCATGTGTGCATCAATTTTGGCTTATGTGGACACCTCTTGGCTTGACTATTCTTTTGATTTTTTCTTCTCTTGATTTTTCGTAAAAACTTTACACAAAGACATGGAAAAGAGGTGGACAAAGTATATAATCAAATCATGACAATTTATCTAAAAAGTGTTGAATTAAGTTGGTTTCTAATGATTGGCATGGGATAATTGCCATGAAAAGTGTATGAAAAGTACGTATTTTTGGCACTTATCAACTCCCCCAACTTAAGACTTTGTTTGTCCTAAAACAAATGATAAAGCATATCCGATTTGGCTTTGGCTAATTATCAAGATTTCATTGATACGATTTTCATTTTTGCTTAAGCATGCTCAAATTTTCCAATGAGATTTTTCAAGATTTGTGAATTTCACACATAATGTTTCAAACATCAATGTTATGCTCATGTTGATAAAAAAATGTATAACAAAATCAAAACAAATAATTTTCAATCATAAAGTGTTTGTTATGCACACAAGTTCAAAGATAGAAGTTTTCAAGGGATGTAAGTGTTTCACTCAATTTTCAACCATTTGAATGTAGTAATTTAAACTTGTTCTTTGTCTCACCTATTCTCTTAAAATTTCATTTTCAATCAAGGATCACTGAGGTCTTGTTTTTGGTTGTAATGAGGCTAGGCTTTGAAAAAATCAAGGTTTTTCCAGATACGCAAATTTATGCAGGAGAGAAAAAACTTTCACATTTTCAATGAAGCACTTCACTCTACTTTTTCCATAAATTTCTTTTTCCAACCTCTTAGCTTTTGAACCTTGGCTCTTTGTGGCTTTTTCATTGTATTTTTCATTCTCTTTTTGTTTTATTTATTTATTTTATAACTTTTGTTGTTTTGTAAAGAGATTGAAAATAATTCACTTTTCTTTATCAAGTAGCCAAGTCCACCAATTTCCCGCCAACTAACTCTTTTTCAAACACTTTAATAATTCATGCCTTCTTAATTAGAACCTTCGTTTTCTAATTTTGTTCATGGGTTTGTTTGTAAAAAATTAATTCACTTTGTTTGGCTCAAAGGGGCTTATTAAAGGATAATCCTAATTTTGGTTAGAATTTTTGGCCATTTTTGGTTCAACTAAAGAATAAACATGCCTTGATTCTTTCCTATCAATGTTATGCAATTAAGAGAGCTAAAGACTCAAACAAGTTTAATTAGACAAAACAAATGGTGATTTCACTTTTATTCTCACGTGTTTGGCTTACTCCCTCTCTTGCTTTGGATTTACACTTTTGTTTTGATTTTTTTTTGCAACAGTCATGTTACCAAATTTTAAAATTCCATTTGCACAAAATTTACTTGTTATGACATTATGTGATGTTTTCACAGAAACGTTTTAAGGTTATATCCCATTTTTCTCAATGAAAGCTTTAAAATGCGCTTAGCAATTTTTTTAATCATGCAATCTTTTGAAAATTTATTTCATTTAGCCAATTCAATTTGGTTTTTTTTTTGAGTTTTTATGGACAACCAAATTACTTTCTAAATAAATGTACAACCTAAAAAAATTGACATGTTCTTCATAAATTTTACATATTCATCAACCATGCTCCCCCTCTTTAAATGATTGTTTGTCCTCAAGCCAAGGAAAAAATTGTTTTGTAAAGGAGATGTTTGATGAAGCCCCCAAATTCCTCCTCCTCTAAGTTGATAATATTTTCCAAGACCAGTGCACTTTTGAGAGGTATCTCCTTGAACATGTGTTTATCATCCTTAGAGAAAAAATTGTTACCTTTCTTGGATTCCTTAGCAACTTCTTTGAGAAAATCCTTCCACTCCTAAAAAAATTTCATATGCAAAATTTCCATTCCTAGGAGTTAGAAACATAATTTTAAGGCATTTTGTCAAGTAGGTATACAATATTTTCTCAAGCTTCATTCGGCTCTTTTCAAAGTTCAAGTTGTGAACATGCTTTACTAATTTTATGATGTCTTAATAATGTCAAAACAGCCCTAACATCCTACTTTTTCAATCAAACAAGCATAAATTCACATATTCACAAAAAGTGCCCAAATTGTTTTAAAACGTTTTTGCTTGTATCATAAATTCCAGAACAACCCCATAAATTGAATGACACGTGAAAACAAAATTCTTTGATGTTCTTAAGGATATTGGTTCGTGAAAAAGTGATGACACAAGACAAAGTTCACACAATTTGCAAGAGTAATTGTTTTTGCGCATGTGTGGAGTTTTTTCTCCTTAAGGAATGTTTGAATTGAATTTTTAAGCCAAATCAAAATAATTTCCACATAGAAAACAAAATTCAATGTGGTTAGAGTTTTGAAATTTGGAACATGATTTTGGTTGAAATTTGGAACATGATTTTGGTCACAAATTCCATGGCTCAACTGAATTCTTGTTTGAGAAAAAATTCAAGAAAAACTTTCTACGTAAAAATTTAAACTTTTCATCTTAGAAATTTTTTCACATGAAAATGGTTGTAATCATGTTTAACAATAATCAACACAAATATTTATCATGAAAAGGCAAGGATAAGCAATAATGATGTATGTGTTCAAAATTTTCAAGAATAGGAAATTTTGAAACTTTTTGATTTGGGGATTTTCTTCGAAAAAAGTTTTGATTTGATGTTAAAAATTTCCCCAATCAAAAAAATGATTCAAGAAGAACAAAAAATAAAAGATTAAAGCTTTAAAGATGAAAGAGGTGTTACTTACGTGTTGAAGTTTGATGATGAAAAATTTAAAGAATAAAATAATAATTAATGATGAAAAATTGTATTTACCGTCACTAGCTTGGCATATGTTATCTATAATTCTGCTTTTTTACCATCCCCATTCTACTACTCAGATGAGCTGGTTTCACCCCTCAAGATGACATTGCAATGATCCCTTGGATTGACTTCTGTATTGGGTGAAAATGTTGTTTTCTGATTTTCAGCCAATTGTTTGGCAAGCTGCGCAATATGAATCTCCATGTTTCTAAGGGAAGCATCAATGTTTTTATGGCTAGACATGGCCATTTGCATGAATTTGTTTAGTGTGTCATCCAATTTAATACTCTTATCTTGAGTTGGATGTTGATATTGATTGGTTGTGGGGTAGAATTGAGATGTTGGCTTTTGAGGATTGTCCTGCCTCCAAGGCTGATGTTCTTGAAATTGATTATCTCCCCTTGGATAGTTATTCTGAAAATTTTGTCTTAGAGGATTGTTGACAAAATGGACTTCCTCATTCTGAGTCTGACAATGGCCCATTTCATGATCATCAGTACAGTTGTCGCATCTGAAAACTTGCTTATTTGAAGATTCCTTGATTTGTCTAGGCATATCATTGAGTTTGTAGGATACTCCAGCCAATTGTTGTTGAAGTAGTTTGTGTTGAGCTAACACAATATCTGTTGGAATCAATTCAAGGATTCCACCTCTTAGAGTTCTCTTTGATGTTGACTCTTTTGATCATGAAGAGCCATGGACTCAATGGTGTCAATGGCCTCCTGCAGGGGTTTTGTTAACACCTGCCCACCCACAGTTGCATTCAAGATCTGCTTATGTTGTTGTTGTAATCCATTGATGAAGATAAGGATTTGGGTTTGCACATTAAACCCGTGGTTGAGACACTTCCTTAGCATGGATTTGAATCTATCCCAAGATTCACAGAGACTATCACCAGCTGGTTGCACAAAAGTGGATATGTCGGTCTTCATATCCATGAACTTTCCTTGTGGAAAGTGTCTATTCATGAATTTCTCCTCCACCAGGTTCCAATTATTCTGTATATGTTGGGGAAAATCCAAAAACCACTCCTTGCCCTTTCCAAGGAGAGACAAAGGAAAGAGCTTGAGAAATACAGTATCTTCTTCCGCCTCAGAGATTCCAGCAGTCCCGGCTAATTCATAGAACTTAGTGAGATGATTATATGGATCTTCATGATCCAATCCAGCAAAAGGATTTGCATACATGAGTTGGAGTGAAACTGACAAAACCTCCGGCAGTGGGTTGGTTCTCAACTCTTGAACCATCAATATTTTGTTGATTGTTGGCCATTAATGATTTTGCCTCCTATGGATTAGGTAAGGTTTGCTTTGATTTTCTCTGTGTTTTCTTTTTCTTTCTCAAAGTTTGTTCTAACTCAGGATCGAAAGAAAATTCTACTTGTTTGTTCCTGTAATTCATGCATAGAGAATTTTCTATCTATTTCCAAGGAAGAGATTAGTAGAACAAAAATTAACTTATAAAGTTTGTAAATTACATTTTTATACAATATAAAAATTAAATTTGTACAAAGAGTAAAGAGAAAATTTTATGCACAATTATTAATGATATAATGTACTATATAAAAAATTTCTATTAAAAAGAAATTCCCCAACAACAACGCCAATTTGTTGAAAGGAGATTTTACACCAGTAATTCCCCCCTCAACAACAAATATGTCACTTTGTTGAGAGGGTTTTCCCAATTGCAAGTTTATTTATTTAATTAGAGTGATGAGTGATGAAAAATTTATTTAATTAGTGCCTTTATTTATTTACTCCCTTTTCGGGCTACTTTTAACCATACCATAAAGGTCGGTCCAATTTTATTAAGTTAACCATACAATTTCTTATGAAAGGTTGTTATCAAAGAATAATAAAAAGAACAAAATAATAAAGTTAGCAATTAACAATACCATTTATTTCAAAGGGTTGATATAAAGAATAAAAGAATAAAGCAATAAACAAATGTTAGATGCGGAAAAGTAAATGACATAAAGTAAATGTTAGCAGCGAAAAATAAATGACAAAAAGTAAATGTTAGTTGCAGAAAAGTAAATGGCAGAAAGTAAATGTTATCGGCTAGATTTATTATTCATCACTCTTTTATTGTCAAGTAACAATCCATTGATTGAATTGCTCTTTTTGTATGTTGTTTCTATTCACATAGTTACAAATCATGAATTGATGTGCACTTCTGTGAATAGGTTATGTTTCAACAAATAAAATTTATAAGTTTAACACTTTACTACTTTAACTTGCATCTTTCTCAAGATTCAATTGTAGTATAGTATAGGGTTATGTCGATCCAAATGGAATTGCATAATAGAAGATAATCAGTTAGGCATATTATAGCAAAAATAATGATTAACAACCTTTTGATGGTTTTTTTTATGTTATTGCATAAAAGATTAACAAGAAAGATAAACTAATATTCACAAATTCTTGAGGAGAAAATTGGTTTCTAATATGGAATTATTTCTGAACTCAAATGATTTTTAAAACCTTAAACAATTTATGTGGTATACTTCGGTTAATTCCAAACACCATGTCTTAACTTTCCATCTAGTGTCCTAGTATGGAAAATATGATTTT
>NC_032012.1:8848944-8849840 GCF_001865875.1 Lupinus angustifolius
ATGCTCATCCTCATCCCATTTTCGTCCTCATCCTGATCCTATCTTCTTCCTCATCCTCATCCTCTCCTATCCTCTTCCTCATCCTCATCCCCATCCTCATCTTATCCTAATCGTCATCCTCATCCTCATCGCCATCCTACCCTCCTCCTCATCCTATCCTCATCCTCCTCCTCCAATTCCTTATCCAACGCTCCTCCTCATCCTATCCTCATCCTCCTCCTCCAATTCCTTATCCAACGCTCCTCCTCATCCTATCCTCATCCTCCTCCTCCAATTCCTTATCCAACGCTCCTCCTCATCCTATCCTCATCCTCCTCCTCCAATTCCTTATCCAACGCTCCTCCTCATCCTATCCTCATCCTCCTCCTCCAATTCCTTATCCAACGCTCCTCCTCATCCTATCCTCATCCTCCTCCTCCAATTCCTTATCCAACGCTCCTCCTCATCCTATCCTCATCCTCCTCCTCCAATTCCTTATCCAACGCTCCTCCTCATCCTATCCTCATCCTCCTCCTCCAATTCCTTATCCAACGCTCCTCCTCATCCTATCCTCATCCTCCTCCTCCAATTCCTTATCCAACGCTCCTCCTCATCCTATCCTCATCCTCCTCCTCCAATTCCTTATCCAACGCTCCTCCTCATCCTATCCTCATCCTCCTCCTCCAATTCCTTATCCAACGCTCCTCCTCATCCTATCCTCATCCTCCTCCTCCAATTCCTTATCCAACGCTCCTCCTCATCCTATCCTCCTCCTCATCCTCATCCTATCCTCGTCCTCCTCCTCCATTTCCTCATCCTCATTCTATCCTCGTCCACATCCTATCCTCATCCTCATCCTATCCTCATCCTCATCCTCCTCCTCCAATTCCTTATCCAACGCTCCACGACCTCATCCT
>NC_032012.1:8849940-8850196 GCF_001865875.1 Lupinus angustifolius
CCTCATCCTCCTCCTCCTCCTCCTCCTCCTATCCTCATCCTCATCATGATCTCATCCTCGTCCTCATCCTATCCTCATCCTCATCCCCATCCCCATCCTCATCCTACCCTCCTCTTCATCCTCATCCTCTTCCTCATCCTCATCCTATCCTCTTCCTCATCCTCCTCCTCCAATTCCCCATCCTATCCTCATCATCATCCTATCCTCGTCGTCATCCTATCTTCACCCTCATCCTCATCCTCATCCTATCCTCGTC
>NC_032012.1:8850296-8850661 GCF_001865875.1 Lupinus angustifolius
CTACCCTCCTCATCATCCTCATCCTCTTCCTCATCCTCATCCTCCTCCTCTAATTCCTCATCCTATCCTCATCCTCATCCTATCCTCGTCCTCACACTCGTCCTCATCCTCATCTTCATCCTCATCCTCATCCTATCCTTATCACAGCCTCAGCCTCACCCTCATCTTTGTTCTCACCCTCATCCTATGCTCATCCTCATCCTCATCCTAACCTCCTCCTTATCCTCATGCTATCCTCATCCTCCTCCTCCAATTCTTAATCCTATCCTCATTCTCATCTTTTCCTCCTCGTCACCCTATCCTCATCCTATACTCATCCTTCTCTTCCTCCTCATCCTCCTCCTCATCCTCATCCTATCCTCCTC
>NC_032012.1:8850761-8854605 GCF_001865875.1 Lupinus angustifolius
CCTATGCTCATCCTCCTCCTCATCCTCGTCCTATCCTCATCCTCATCCTCGTCCTCATCCTATCCTCATCCTCATCCTCATCCTCATCCTCATCCACTTCCTCATTCTATCCTCATCGTCACCCTCATCCTATCCTCATCCTCATCGTCATCCAATCCTCATCCTATCCTTCTCCTCATCCTCGTCCTATCCGCATCCTCATCCCATCTTATCCTCATCCTCATCCTATCCTCATCCTATCCTTCTCCTCACCCTCATCCTCATCCCCATCCTCATCCTATCCTCATCCTCATCCTTATCTTATACTAATCCTTATCCTATCCTCATCCTCCTCCTCCTCCTCCTCCTCCTCATCCTATTCTCATCCTCATCCGCATCCTATCCTCGTGTTATCCTCATCCTTATCCTCTTCCTCATCCTCATCCTAATCATGTCCCATCATTCTATCCTCACCCTCATCCTATCGTCATCCCAGCCTTGTCCTCATCCTCATCATATCCTCCTCCCGATCCTCATCCTATCTTCATCCTCATTCTATCCTCCTCCTCCTCTTCCTCATCCTCCTCCGCCTCATCCTATCCTCATCCTCATGCTCATCCTCATCCTGGTCTTTTCCTCATCCTCATTCTCCTCATCCTATCCTCATCCTCATCCTCCTCTTCGTCCTCAGCTTCATCCTCTGCTCATCCTCATCCTATCCACCTCCTAATCCTCATCCTCTGCTCATCCTCATCCTATCGACCTCCTAATCCTCATCCTCTTCCTCATCCTATCCTCCTACTCATCCTCATCCTATCCTCATCCTCCTCCTATCCATATCCTCCTCCTCCTCCTCATCCTATCCTTATCCTCCTCCTCCTCATCCTATCATCCTCCTCATCCCAACCTCATCCTCATTCTATCCTAATCCTCATCCACATCCTCATCTTTTGTCCTCACCCTCATCCCATCCTCATCCTCATCATCTCCTCCTCCTCATCCTCAACCTATCCTCATCCTCCTCTAATCCATATCCTCCTCCTCCTTCTCATCCTATCCTCATCCTCATCCTCTTCCTCCTTATCCTATCCTCATCCTCATCCTATCCATGTCCTCATCCTCATCCTCATCCTATCGACGTCCTCATCCTAACCTCATCCTCTTCATCATTCTATCCTCACCCTCATCCTCACCCTCATCCTCATCCTCATCCTCATCCTATCCTCATCCTCATCCTCATCCTTTTTCCTCGTCCTCATGCTCATCCTCATCCTCATCCTCAACCTCTTCCTCATTCTATCCTCATCCACATCCTCATCCTATCCTCATCCTCATCCTCATCCTATGCTCGTGTTATCCTCATCCTCATCCTCATCATATCGACATCCTCTTCCTCATCCTCATCCTCATCATATCCTCCTCCTGATCCTCATCCTATCTTCATCCTCATTCTATCCTCCTCCTCGTCCTCCTCCTCATCCTCCTCTGCCTCATCCTATCCTCATCCTCATCCTTGTCCTCGTCCTTTCCTCATCCTCCTCATCCTATCCACATCCTCATCCTATCTTCATCCTCATCCTATCCTCCTCCTCATCCTCATCCTATCCTCTTCCTCATCCTATCCTCATCCTCATCCAATCCTCCTCCTAATCCTCATCGTGTACCTCATCCTCATCCTATCCTCCTCCTCATCCTCATCCTATCCTCTTCCTCATCCTATCCTCATCCTCATCCAATCCTCCTCCTAATCCTCATCGTGTACCTCATCCTCATCCTATCCTCCTCCTCATCCTCATCCTATCCTCTTCCTCATCCTATCCTCATCCTCATCCAATCCTCCTCCTAATCCTCATCGTGTACCTCATCCTCATCCTATCCTCCTCCTCATCCTCATCCTATCCTCTTCCTCATCCTATCCTCATCCTCATCCAATCCTCCTCCTAATCCTCATCGTGTACCTCATCCTCATCCTATCCTCCTCCTCATCCTCATCCTCATCCGCTTCCTCATCCTCATCCTCATCCGCTTCCTCATCCTCATCCTCATCCGCTTCCTCATCCTCATCCTCATCCGCTTCCTCATCCTCATCCTCATCCGCTTCCTCATCCTCATCCTCATCCGCTTCCTCATCCTCATCCTCATCCGCTTCCTCATCCTCATCCTCATCCGCTTCCTCATCCTCATCCTCATCCGCTTCCTCATCCTCATCCTCATCCGCTTCCTCATCCTCATCCTCATCCGCTTCCTCATCCTCATCCTCATCCGCTTCCTCATCCTCATCCTCATCCGCTTCCTCATCCTCATCCTCATCCGCTTCCTCATCCTCATCCTCATCCGCTTCCTCATCCTCATCCTCATCCGCTTCCTCATCCTCATCCTCATCCGCTTCCTCATCCTCATCCTCATCCGCTTCCTCATCCTCATCCTCATCCGCTTCCTCATCCTCATCCTCATCCGCTTCCTCATCCTCATCCTCATCCGCTTCCTCATCCTCATCCTCATCCGCTTCCTCATCCTCATCCTCATCCGCTTCCTCATCCTCATCCTCATCCGCTTCCTCATCCTCATCCTCATCCGCTTCCTCATCCTCATCCTCATCCGCTTCCTCATCCTCATCCTCATCCGCTTCCTCATCCTCATCCTCATCCGCTTCCTCATCCTCATCCTCATCCGCTTCCTCATCCTCATCCTCATCCGCTTCCTCATCCTCATCCTCATCCGCTTCCTCATCCTCATCCTCATCCGCTTCCTCATCCTCATCCTCATCCGCTTCCTCATCCTCATCCTCATCCGCTTCCTCATCCTCATCCTCATCCGCTTCCTCATCCTCATCCTCATCCGCTTCCTCATCCTCATCCTCATCCGCTTCCTCATCCTCATCCTCATCCGCTTCCTCATCCTCATCCTCATCCGCTTCCTCATCCTCATCCTCATCCGCTTCCTCATCCTCATCCTCATCCGCTTCCTCATCCTCATCCTCATCCGCTTCCTCATCCTCATCCTCATCCGCTTCCTCATCCTCATCCTCATCCGCTTCCTCATCCTCATCCTCATCCGCTTCCTCATCCTCATCCTCATCCGCTTCCTCATCCTCATCCTCATCCGCTTCCTCATCCTCATCCTCATCCGCTTCCTCATCCTCATCCTCATCCGCTTCCTCATCCTCATCCTCATCCGCTTCCTCATCCTCATCCTCATCCGCTTCCTCATCCTCATCCTCATCCGCTTCCTCATCCTCATCCTCATCCGCTTCCTCATCCTCATCCTCATCCGCTTCCTCATCCTCATCCTCATCCGCTTCCTCATCCTCATCCTCATCCGCTTCCTCATCCTCATCCTCATCCGCTTCCTCATCCTCATCCTCATCCGCTTCCTCATCCTCATCCTCATCCGCTTCCTCATCCTCATCCTCATCCGCTTCCTCATCCTCATCCTCATCCGCTTCCTCATCCTCATCCTCATCCGCTTCCTCATCCTCATCCTCATCCGCTTCCTCATCCTCATCCTCATCCGCTTCCTCATCCTCATCCTCATCCGCTTCCTCATCCTCATCCTCATCCGCTTCCTCATCCTCATCCTCATCCGCTTCCTCATCCTCATCCTCATCCGCTTCCTCATCCTCATCCTCATCTTATCCTCATCCTCATCCTATCCTCATCCTCATCCTATCTTCATCCCTTTCCTTATCCTATCCTCGTCCTCATCCTCATCCTATCTTGCTCCTCATCCTAGTGCTATCCTCATCCTAATCCTCATCCTCATCCTATCCTCTTCCTCATCCCATCTTCGTCCTCACACCCTTCCTCATCCCATCTTCGTCCTCACCCTCATCCTATCCTCATCCTCATCCTATCCTCGTCCTCAT
>NC_032012.1:8854705-8855617 GCF_001865875.1 Lupinus angustifolius
CCTCATCCTATCCTAATCCTAATCCTCATCCTCATCCTCATCCTCATCCTCCTCCTATCCTCCTCCTATCCTCCTCCTTCTCCTCCTCCTCCTCCTCATCCCCATCCTATTCTCGTCCACATCCTATCATCATCCTCATCCCCATCCTCATCCTACCCTCCTCTTCATCCTCATCCTATCCTCATCCTCATCCTCATCCTCCTCCTATCCTCCTCCTATCCTCCTCCTATCCTCCTCCTATCCTCCTCCTATCCTCCTCCTATCCTCCTCCTATCCTCCTCCTATCCTCCTCCTATCCTCCTCCTATCCTCCTCCTATCCTCCTCCTATCCTCCTCCTATCCTCCTCCTATCCTCCTCCTATCCTCCTCCTATCCTCCTCCTATCCTCCTCCTATCCTCCTCCTATCCTCCTCCTATCCTCCTCCTATCCTCCTCCTATCCTCCTCCTATCCTCCTCCTATCCTCCTCCTATCCTCCTCCTATCCTCCTCCTATCCTCCTCCTATCCTCCTCCTATCCTCCTCCTATCCTCCTCCTATCCTCCTCCTATCCTCCTCCTATCCTCCTCCTATCCTCCTCCTATCCTCCTCCTATCCTCCTCCTATCCTCCTCCTATCCTCCTCCTATCCTCCTCCTATCCTCCTCCTATCCTCCTCCTATCCTCCTCCTATCCTCCTCCTATCCTCCTCCTATCCTCCTCCTATCCTCCTCCTATCCTCCTCCTATCCTCCTCCTATCCTCCTCCTATCCTCCTCCTATCCTCCTCCTATCCTCCTCCTTCTCCTCCTCCTCCTCCTCATCCCCATCCTCATCCTACCCTCCTCTTCATCCTCATCCTATCCTCATCCTCATCCTCATCCTCATCCTCCTCGTCCTCCTCCACGACCTCATGCTACCCTCCTCTTCATCCTCA
>NC_032012.1:8855717-8855945 GCF_001865875.1 Lupinus angustifolius
TCATCATTCTGGTCCTCATCCTATCCTCATCCTCATCCACGTCCTCATCCTATCCTCGTACTCATCTACATTCTATCCTCAACCTCATTCTCGTCCTCATCCTGATCCTGATCCTGATCCTGATTCTATCTTCATCGTGATCCTCATCATATCCCCATTCTCATTCTCGTCCTCATCCTATCCCCATCCTGGTCCTCATCCTCATCCTATCCTCGTCCTCATCCACCT
>NC_032012.1:8856045-8856418 GCF_001865875.1 Lupinus angustifolius
AGGATGAGGATGAGGAGGAGGAGGAGGATGATGAGAAGGAGGTTGAGGATGAGGAAGAGGATCAATGTCAGGATGAGGATGAGAAGGAGGATGCGGACAAGAATAGGGATGAGGATGTGGATAGGAGAGGATGAGGATGAGGATGAGGATGATGATGAGGATAGGATGAGGGTAGGATGAGCATGAGGACGAGGATGTTGATGAGGATGAGCAGGAGGATGAGGATGACGATTTGGATAGAATGAGGAGGAGGGGAGGATAGAAGAGGATGAGGATGAGGGGAGGATAGGATGAGGATGGGGATATCAGAGGATGACGATAAGGATGAGGATAGGGTGAGGATGAGGAAGAGGATACGATGAGGTTGAGGAGA
>NC_032012.1:8856518-8857155 GCF_001865875.1 Lupinus angustifolius
AGGATGAGAGTAGGGTGAGGAGGAGGAGGATGAGGATAGGATGAGGATGAGGCTTAGGATAGAATGAGGATGAGGATGAGGATGAAGTCGAGGATGTGGATGAGGATGAGTATGAGGATGAGGATAGGATGACGATGAGGATAGGATGAAGAGGAGGAGGATGAGGAGGAGGATGAGGATGAAGATGGGAGGAGGATGAGGATGAGCACGAGGATGAGGATGTGGATGATTGTAGCATGATGATGAGGATAGGATGAGAATGAGGATAAGGATAAGGATGGGAGGAGGATGAGGTTGAGAATGAGGATAAGGATGAGAGTAGGGTGAGGATGAGGAGGATGAGGATAGGATGAGGATGAGGATGAAGATAAGAGAGCAAGGGGATGAGCATGAGGACGGGGATGTCGACAAGGATGAGGATGAGGATTAGAGGAGGATGAGGATGAAGATGAGGATAAGGATGAGGATAAGGAGGAGGATGCGGATGAGGATGTGGATGAGGATGAGGATGAGGATGAGGAGAAGGATGAGAAGGAGGAGGAGGAGGANTGAGCATGAGGATGAGGATAGGATGGGGATGGGGAAGGGGAAGACGATGAGGATGAGGATGAAGAGGATGAGGATGAGGATAGGGTGA
>NC_032012.1:8857255-8860844 GCF_001865875.1 Lupinus angustifolius
GATGAGGAGGAGGAGGAGGATGAGGATTGGATGAGAATGAGGATGAGGAATAGGATGAGGATGAGGACGGATTGGATAAGGATATGATGAGGATGAGGATAGGATGAGGATGAGGATGAAGATATGATTAGGATGAGGAAGAGGAAGATGACGAGGATTGGATGAGGATGAGGACGAGGATAGGGGATAGGTTGAGGAGTATAATGAGGATGAGGATGAGGATAAGATGAGGACGAGATTGAGGATGAGGATAGGATGAGGATGAGGATGTGGATGAAGATGAGGATGAGGATAGGATGAGGATGAGGATGAGAAAAAGGATGAGGATGAGAATAAGGATGAGGATGAGGATTGGATGAGAATGAGGATGAAGATGAGGATAGGATGAGGATAGGATGAGGATGAGGACGAGGAAGAGGATGCGAATTAGGATGAGGAAAAGGATGAGGATGAGGATTGGAAGAGGATGAGGATGAGGTAGAGGAAGAAGAAGAGGATGAGGATGGGGATGAGGATAGGATGATGAGGAGAATGAGGATGAGGATGGGGATGAGGATAGGATGGTGACGAGAATGAGGATGAGGATAGGATGAGGACGAGGATGAGGATGAGGATAGGATTGCATGAGGATGAGGATGAGGATTGGATGAGGACGAGAATGAGGATAATAATATGATGTGGAAGAGGACGAGGATATGACGAGTATAAGGAGGAGGATGAGGATAGGATGAGGACGAGAATGAGGATAGGATGAGGATGAGGATGAGGAATAGTTAGAGGATGAGGATGAGGATGAGGATTAGGATGAGGATAGGATTGGGTGAGGATAGGGTGAGGATGAGGATGAGGAAGAGCATGAGGATGATGATGAGGATAGGATGTGCATGAGGATGAGGAAGAGAATGAGGATGAGGATGAGGAAGAGGAAGAGGATGAGTATTGGACGAGGATGAGGATGAGGATGAGGATGAGGAAGAGGATGAGGATGAGGATAGGATGAGGATGAGGATGAGGAAGAGGATGACGATGAGGATGAAGATGAGGATAGGATGAGGACGAGCATGGGGATGTGGATAGGATGAGGGTCAGGATAGGATGAGTATGAGAATAAGGATGAGGATAGGATGTGGATAAGAACGAGGATAGGATGAGGATGAGAACGAGGATGTGGATAGGCTGAGGACGAGAATGAGAACATGATGAGGGTGAGGAAGAGGATGATGATGAGGAGTGCATGGGGATAGGATGGGGATGAGGATGAGGAAGAGGATGCGAATGAGGTTGAGCAAAATGATGAGGATGAGGCTTGGTAGAGGATGAGGAAGAGGAAGAGGGAGAGGATTGGATGAGGATGGGGATGAGGACGAAAATGAGGACGAGGATAGGATGCGAATGAGGACGGGAATAGGATGAGGATGAGGACGAGGATGAGGACGAGGATAGCATGTGGATAAGGACAGGCATAGGATGAGGATGAGGACGAGTATGAGGATAGGATGAGGATGAGGATAGGATGAGGACGAGAACGAGGATATGATGAGGGTGAGGAAGAGGATGACGATGAGGAGTGCATGAGGATAGGATGGGGATGAGGATGAGGAAGAGGATGTTAATGAGGATGAGGAAAAGGATGAGGATGAGGATTGGAAGAGGATGAGGAAGAGGAAGAGGAAGAGGAAGAGGAAGAGGATGAGGATGGGGATGAGGATCGGATGATGAGGAGAATGAGGATGAGGATAGGATGAGGATCAGAATGAGGATATGGATAGGATGAGGACGAGCATGAGGATGAGGATGAGGATAGGATGAGGACGAGAATGAGGACAGGATGAGGATGAGGATGAGGATGAGGATATGATGGGGTGAGGATGAGGATGAGGAAGAGCATGAGGATGACGATGAGGATAGGATGTGGATGAGGATGAGGAAAAGAATGAGGATGAGGACGAGGAAGAGGATGAGGATTGGATGAGGATGAGGAAAAGGATGAGGATGAGGATAGGAATAGGATGACGATGAGCATGAGGAAGAGGATGAGGAAGAGATAGAAGATGAGGATAGGATCAGAACGAGCATGGGGATGAGGATAGGATGAGGATGAGGATAGCATGAGTACGAGAATAAGGATGAGGATAGGATGTGGTTGTGAAAGAGGATAGGATGAGGATGAGGACGAGGATGTGGATAGGATGAGGATGAGGAAGAGGATGAGGATGAGGATTAGGATTGGATGAGGATAGTATGGGGATGGGGATGAGGAAGAGGATGAGGATTACGATAGAGAATGAGGACGAGCATGAGGATGAGGATAGGATGAGGATGAGGAAGAGGATGAGAATGAGGATGAGGATTGGATGAGGACGGGAATTGCGATGAGGAAAGGATGAGGATAGGATGTGGATGAGGATGGGGATACGATGATGAGGAGGACGAGAATGAGGATAGGATGAGGACGAAAATGAGGACGAGGATAGCATGAGGTTGAGGAAGAGGATGAGGATGAGGATGAGGATTAGGATTGGATGAGGATGAGGATTAAGATTGGATGTGGATGGGGATGGTGATGAGGTAGAGGATGAGGATGACGATAGAGAATGAGGACGAGAATGAGGATGATGACAGGATAGGATGTGGATGAGGATGAGGATAGGGTGACGATGAGGACGAGGATAGTATAGGATGAGGACGAGAATGTGGATGAGGATAGGATGAGGAAGTGGATGAGGATGAGGATGGGGATGAGGACGAGAATGAGGATGAGGATAGGATTTGGATGAGGACAGGGATAGGATGAGGATGAGGACGAGAATGAGGATGAAGATAGGATGAGGTTTAGGAAGAGTATGAGGATGAGGACTTGAATTGGATGAGGATGAGGATAGGATGGCGAAGAGGTTGAGGATGCGGATTGGATGAGGATTAGGATAGGATAAGGATGAGGATGAGGATTGGATGAGGATGAGGATGAGGATGAGGATGAGGATGAGGAAGAGAATTAGGATGAGGATGAGGATATGATGACGATGAGGATGAGGATTGGATTAGGATGAGGATGTGGATGAGGATGAGGATGGGATGAGGATGAGGATGAGGTTGAGGATGAGGATAGGATGAGGATGAGGAGGAGGATGAGCATAGGATGAGGATGAGGATGAGGAGGAGGAGGAGGATGAGCATAGGATGAGGGATGAGGACGAGGATGAGGATAGGATGAGGGTGAGGAAGAGGATGAGGATGAGGATGAGGATGAGGAGTGCATTAGGATGAGGAGTGCATTAGGATGAGGAGTGCATGAGGAAGAGGATGCGAATGAGGTTGAGCAAAATGATGAGGATGAGGCTCGGTAGAGGATGAGGCTTGGTAGAGGATGAGGAAGAGGAAGAGGGAGAGGATTGGATGAGGATGGGGATGAGGACGAAAATGAGTATGAGGATAGGATGCGGATGAGGATGGGGATAGGATGAGGATGACGACGAGGATGAGGATGAGGATAGCATGAGGATGAGGACGGAGATAGGATGAGGATGAGGACGAGGATGAGGATAGGATGAGGATGAGGATAGGATGAGTATGAGGATAGGATGAGGAC
>NC_032012.1:8860944-8906448 GCF_001865875.1 Lupinus angustifolius
ATGAGGTAGTGGATAGGATGAGGACGAGAATGAGGATAGGATGAGGATGAGGATGAGATTAGGACGAGAATGAGGATAGGAAGAGGATGATGAGGAGGATGAGGATTGGATGAGGATGAGGAAGAGGAAGAGGAAGAGGATGAAGATGAGGATGAGGATGAGGATTGGATGAGGATGACGATCAGGATCAGGATAGGATGAGGATGAGGATGAGGATGAGGATAGGATTAGGATAGGATGAGGACGAGCATGAGGATGAGGATAGAATGAGGGTGAGGGTGAGGATGATGATGAGGATTTCATGAGGATAGGATAGCTATGAGGATGCGGATGAGGATAAGGATTGGATGAGGATGAGGATCAGGATCAGGATTGGATGAGGATGAGGAGGAGGATAGGATGTGGATAAGGAAGAGGATGAGGAAGAGGATGAGGATGACGATATGATGTGGATGAAGATGAGGATAGGATGAGGATGAGGACGAGGATGAGGATATGATGAGCACGAGAATGAGGATGAGGATAGGATGAGGATGAGGAAGAGGAAGAGGATGAGGATGAGGATGCAGAAGAGGAAGAGGAAGTGGAAGAGGATGAGGATGAGGATAACGACGAGGATTAGGATAGGATGAGGATGAGGACGAGGATGAGGGTAGGATGAGGACGAGAATCAGGATGAGGATGGGATGAGGATGAGGATGAGGAAGAGCATAGGATGAGTACGAGAATGAGGATAAGGATAGGATATGGATGAGGACGAGGATATGATGAGGTTGAGGACGAGGATGAGGACGAGGATATGATGAGGATGAGGACGAAAATGAGGATAGGATGAGGGCGAGAATGAGGAGGAGGATAAGATGAGGATGAGGAAGAGGATGAGGATGAGGATTGGATGAGGATGACGAAGAGTATGAGGATGAGGAGTGCATGAGGATGAAGATGAGGATAGGATGTGGATGAGGATAAGGAAGACGATGAGTATGAGGATTGGATGAGGATGAGGATAAGTTGAGGATGAGCATGAGGATGAGGATAGGATGAGGATGACGACGAGGATGAGGATGAGGATAGCATGTGGATGAGGACGGAGATAGGATGAGGATGAGGACGAGGATGAGGATAGGATGAGGATGAGGATAGGATGAGTATGAGGATAGGATGAGGACGAGAATGAGGATGAGGATAGGATGAGGATGAGGATGAGGATAGGATGAGGATGAGCATGAGGATGAGGATAGGATGAGGATGAGAATAGGTTGAGGACGAGCATGAGGATAGGATGTGGATGAGGATAGCACGAGGATGATGATGAGAATGAGGAGGATCAAGAGGATAAGATGAGGATGAGGATAGGATAAGAACCAGAATGAGGATGAAATTAAAGGTTCCTTTGATATTAAAATCATCACCTTTAAACATATTCAAATACTATTAATTTCTAATATTTCCAAACAAATAACTCATCTAACCTTGTCCAAAGATATAGTTTTTCCATCTAAGAACAATGAAGAAATTTCAAGATTTACAAAAGTCAAAACCTACATAAAGGTTCATATGATTTTATTATCACCCCCTTTAGTTATGCATTCATAAAATACTTAAAGAACAAATATAAACTCTAATTTATGAACAACATAATAAAAACTCATAACTTTCTATGAAGTATGAGAAGAAGATGAAGAAGATAAAATAAAAGACTACCTTAGTTTGTATAGGGAATTTAGTGTAAAAATGAGAGAATGAAGTGACGTATTTATATGAGAGCCTCACCCTCATCAAATCAGAAAATATAATGGAAAATAAGTAGATTTAGACTAGCATAGGTGATGTGTCTAATGGTGGTTGAGTGAGAGAATTTGTTGAGTGATTTAGGGGCTTTTGGAAGCTTTTGCATTACTTGTGTAACAAGTAAGTGGCTCATGAAATGATGACTTCCAACTTTATTGATATGACGTAATTTTCCGATAAACATCATGTCCAAACATTTTTGGATAATTTTGTCCGGAAATATACAATCTCCCGATTTAGGACATTTGTCCGAAACGTCGAAACTTGAATTTCGAGGTGAAAAATATATAGAGATGAGTTACGGACAAATTTGGTGTCTATTTTGACTAGAAATAATATTTCGAAGCCAACAATGAAATCAGAATTCGATTCCGAGTTACGAAACTCAAAAACTGGGCGAAAACTCGATAAAACGACCCGAATTCGTCTCGGAAATTTTTATTCTCCAAAAATCTTGAAAAAATAGGGCAAGTAAGAAAATCATAATACAAGACTAAAACTCAAGTGAGGTTTAGCCTAAAATATTACTGATTAATTTCTATAATTAATCCATTAATATTAATTACTTAATTAAAAGTGCTCTGAAAAACACGGTGTTACAACTATCACGGACAGGCCATGCCTTAAATATAGGATGACGTATGTGCAAAGGCTGAAAGTCATGAACCTTTTTGTATTACAACTCTGAGCTTGTTCTTAAATTAGAGTGATTATATTAAACTCATACTCACAACAAGATCATTTTAGAAATTTGTTGATATGTAATCTTTTAATTTTGTAGTTATTAAATTATTTAAATTTAAGTTACATCATTCTGAAAGAAGAACCGTTTTATGAATTTTCTTTCATCTGAATGTGTCCTATATTATTTTCCTAAAATAAAAACTTGAATTTGTTGATTTATTACCTTTTACATTTAAATGCATTATTTGTTCTTCAATTATTGTTCATGTCAGCCAAAAAATTTCCATGTAGTTTTGCTCCTCAAACTTTGCCGACTGTGGATATTTAGTCCCTCAATCAACTTCAACTTTCAGTTGAAGCAGTAACGGAAAATAGCATTGACATGCTACTTGCCATCATAACCTGTTGTTTACTAAACTTGCAACATGGTATGGATCATGCCATCATAGCTACATGAGTCACAATCATGTCGTTTTCTTTAAGATATTTCTTGATGTTGCCTAAAAATATGCATGGAGATTATTAATTATGTGATTTTTAGGATAAAACAGTATAATTAGTTGTTTCGAATTCTTACTACACTGTAAGAATTGATCTCGAAATACCCATTGTATGTTTACTAGTATTAATTCTCAAATTTCTAAATTTCCCACAATCTGGTTACCAATATCAATTCTCAAAGTTCCCACAATTTAGTTGTCTCTGCCAATTCTAGTACCACAGAAAGAAAATGGGAGAAGAGAGCCAAAAATGCTTCGATAGAGAAGGAGAGAAAACAGTTAAGGAAATGCTCTCAACTGGTACGAATTTTTTGAATGGGAGAGACCTCTATTTATAGATAGAGATCTCCAATGGTCATGTCCATCCAATGGCCCAAAAAAAGATCTCATCCCAAATAGCTAGAAGATCTGTCTATCATAGTTAGGTCGACATTCATACGATCAAATCTTCCTCCACTTATTCCTCAAAGTTGGAACCGTGTGTGACTTCGTTAACACGTGTGTCAACCGTGTGTGACTTCGTTAACACATATGTCAACCATGTGTTGACTTCGTCAACATGTCCAAAAAAAGATATGTTGGCCCAAGCCCGAACACACACCAAACCGAGTTGGACGGATGGTAGTAGAGGAGGAGGTGATGATGGTGCGCACACATATGTGGGAGGTTTTTTAATTATGTATCCTCACTCACCATAGAACTCATTGTACCCCTTGGACACACCCTTTAGAGTGCATTAAAAGGCTTATAAACACTTTATAAGTGTTTCCTCCGTCCTATGTGGGACATGGGTTTTTTTATTTTACATCCAAATGTCCCTATTGGTGACTCATTTGTTCCAACAATCCCCCACTTGAAATAAAAAAAAATAACTCTGAGAATTTTTGTGCTTTCTATGAGATTGTGTATACAAATATGTCATACAACTTGAACCTTTATATAGTGAGTAAGATTCATATTTTACTATAATGACTCATAATATTGAACTCTATCTCCGACATCAAACCACACACAACATTTTAAAATGTGTTTTCTGTAAAACCCATGTATTAAAGGCCATGCACATATATCACAGTATAGTAAACGCTCTAGAAATTTATACCCCTAAAATTCATAGGAAGCAGCTCCTACTTCCACATTCAAGAGTCTATCAAGACCACTCCTTTAGTCTAAGTAATCTTGTCCAAATGGAGTAGTGATCTCATTAAGAGTTTAATTCATCATGCCATCTACTGCAGGATTAATGCTCCTTATTATTTTATAGGGCGTTCATTATAATATCACTTCACAACTTATTATTACGTATTGAACCTATTTCTTAGGATTTCCAGTCAATTAGGTTGAATTACTATCAAAAGTTATACTCATTCTAAGAGCAGTAGTCTCACACTCTTATAAGTATTATGGACTTTCTCTCTCGCTAATCATTTCGTCAAAGGATCTTCTAAATTATTAGCAGTGCGTATGTGATCCATTCTAATCGCTCCTATTGATAGCAACTCTCTAATAGTATTGTGCTTACTGCTGGTATCTATCTTTAACATAGGAGAATATCTTCAAGTAAGCTTCTCAGCTAACTTGCTTTTTCACTAGGTGTTGTCAGTGTTATCATCTCAGCTTCCATAGTGGATTAAGCTAAAATAGTCTATTTCTTTGACTTCCAAGAAACAGCCCCATCAACTATGCTAAATATATAACCACTGTTTACTTGAGAATCATCTGAAAGAGTGTTCCAATCAGCATCACTAAATCCTTATAGGATTGCTCGACACCTTTAGTAGTATAATCCAAGGTTCATTGTTTTCTTAAGATGATCTAAGACCTGGAAGCAGAGTTTGCAATATGTTAAAAATTAAAATAATAAATATTATTATATATAAAACAATAAAAACATTAATATCAAAATTACAGAATTTAAGTATATCTAATAAAAAGGTTGTACGTTTTATAATTGATCTTTATGTGGCTTCATATCTTGAAATTGTTGAATTATCAACACATTGTCAATGTTATTGAACACTTCTCGCTCAATACAAGTGACTAAAAAATCTTTTATCAATATTTCTTCCATTCGATTAAGCAGCCTATTTTTCACAATTATCATAGTTGAAAAGACTCTTTCTTGGGTCAATATATAAAATCATTGTTAACTTTAAAAAGAAGATAAGCTAATAAGTAAACAATATGTCTTTCACTTTGAAATTATCGATTTATTTGAAAGAAGCAAATTCATCACGTACTAATACACATTTTAATGATATAAGACTCAAGTTGATTATCAAGCATCACTAAATTAATTGAATAAATATCAGGTGAGTAAAACTTCTCAAAATCAATCAGTTTTACTAAAACTAGAGAACCAATTGGTTGGACTCAGAAGAAACAATCATAAAATTCTTTAAGTTACAATTTCACAATAGTATAAAATTATCCAACACAATAATGCATATTTTCACAAAATATGTCATGTATGCAAAAAAGTAAATTTTAGACTTGTAAAGTTAGATCTGGTATATATACTTAATTTTAAAAAATTAGGGTGTGCATTTTGCACACCCTGAGGTGCATGTAGCACCGCCAATGTACCTCATGCCCCTTTCTATAGTATGACAATGCTCCATACTAGGTCTACTCGTAAATCTGCATAAGAATCTCATAACATAGTTAATGTCAGGTCTAATGAAATTATTGACATCGAAGGCTGCCAATGATACTAGTATACTCAATTTGCCTGCCAGTGCTACAGTGTGAGTGGTGCAATGTTATATTAATTTATTTGTTAGTTGTATGATAGCTTTGTGTTGTGCTCATACTTACGTTAGACAACCAAATGGATCCCTTAAGTGATTGGTGTAGGGTTTAATTCCTCCTTCTTGGAACATTGATGAGATCATCGGTCTTATGGGGAGAAAGGAAGAATTTTTAATTGTTGTTGAAGTATTGTTTTGATGAATGATTGTAATAAAGTTTGTTTGTACATCCTTTATCATTATAAATGTGTAGGTGTGTGAGTGCATGTGCAAAAAGTTTGAGTAGGTGCTGCATGTATGTTAGCTTAATTTATTTATTAGTTGTCCGATAGATTTGTGTTTCGATCATAGTTATGTTAGACCAAGTGAACTTATCAAGTCTTGTGTTGAATGGTAGAGGATTTAATTACTCCTCCTTGAAACATTGATGAGGATGTGGGCCTTAGGGGGAAGGAAGAAATTTGGCTGTTGTTAAAGAGTTCCTTTGAAATGGTTTTGATGGATTGATTTTTGAAAGTAGAGTGAAATCCGTGGATTTAATTCAAGTGGGGAATGAATGAGGTTTTGTAAAGTTTTTTTTTATTGAAGTTGGAATTTTTTAACTTATTTCTTGTACCAAAAAATAATTAATTGATTTTTTTGGTTTCCCATTTAAGACTGAGATGACAACTAAGAGGGGGATGAATTAGTTGTTTAAAACTATGACTGATTTTTCTGCACAATTTAAGAGTTAATAGCAGCGGAAAATAATATGCAGAAATAATCAAGTAAATGTAAAGAGATAAAGAGAAGATAGTACACATATGTTTTTATACTGGTTCACCTTCTTGTCCACCGGAGGCTACATCCAGTACTCTTGCAACACAAGAGATTTCTTCACTAGATATTAAGAGTAGTAATTACAACTTCTCACCCTGAGATTCCCTAGTACCTTACTCACTCTCTAACACCTATATCACTCTTTGGAAAACACCTTTTCCAAGTGACTCTATCTCCTTTCTTATCACACTCTGTGAAAGAAAATAATTCACAACTTTGAATGAAGAATATGTTTAACAGTGGCAATGGATTGCCTTTACAAGATTTTGAAGTTATAAACTCTTGCAATCCAATAACTCAATATATACTTTAGTACTAATTCTCACAAGGTTTGAATAACTTGCAATAACACTTAAGGCAACTTTTCAAATCAAGTTTTGAAAGTTTTGAACAAGTTGCACTAAGTGTAGAACAAGTATTTCAGAAAATTGTAGTTTTAGTGAGTGATTTCAAACTGAGTTATGTTATAAAATTGTGGATACTCTTGTTTTTTCAAATGAGTTTCAAAGCCTTTATATTATCTTTCCAATCAACGAGAATACCTCTATGAAAAGATAGGATTCGTTTGGAATGAAACCATTTTGTTTGGGTTGAAAGTTGTGTGTGGTTTGATTCTGAAAAAATGGTGTAACAACTCTGAGTAATCGATTGCTTAATCTATGTAATCGATTACCCAACAAGTCTGTCCAACTGAGAAATTAATTTTTACACGCAGTAATCGATTACTCAAATGGTGTAATCGATTACCCAACTGTTCTGTCCAACTTGGTAATTATTTACCATGTTGTATAATCGGTTACCCACATGGTGTAATCGACTACCCTGATCAAATTTTGTTGGATAACTCGTTTCTCACTCATGTAACTTGTTACTTAGTCACAGTAACCTGTTACTTAGATCTAATAACATGTTACACAGTATTTTGAAAATCGTTTTCATTTATACTGTGTTTATTAATTTTCTTTTAAAATACTTTTGAGCATTATTACTAAGTGTATAGATTAGAGTATAAGGATAGAAGTACCTAAAGACTTATATTCTAATTTCTTGAAGTTTTGTCTTCATTGTCTTCGTAAGTATTCTTCTTTTTCTTCTATGTGATGTTGATGTCTTCATCAAAACCTTGCCAAGGTCAGGAGCCAGATCTTCTTCACAATCTCCCCCTTTTGATGATGACAAACCAATATCTTCTTGACAGTGTAGTTTTCTGAAAGTAACATACTTTGTGATATTCTTGACTCGTCTTGAGTATTTTCCCCCTATTTTTTATGCTCCCCATTTGATTTGGAGTTATATGCCTGAAATGTTTTATTCAGAAAATACACTCTCCCAACTTTTCTCCCCCTTTTGGATTCATCAAAAAGAAGAAAAGTCAAGAGTCCAACACAATATATATATATATAGGATACTATATGTATATAACAATTATAAATGTAATCATAAAAGTGATATCGCATAGCAGAAAATTTAAAAGATGTTCATACAAATTCAACCATAAAACAGAAAAACAACAAAACATCAAATTGTCCACAAGTACGCAACATTACAACAAGAAATCCTAGACAAACAGAGATCTAAGATTCGGGTTCAGTGTTATCGTCATCAACGTCCATGCTATTAATCTTATAAGAAAGACGTTGAAACTCGAATTGGACTTTTTGATTCTGAGCATCAAGAGCATCCATCCGATTAGATATGTATCCTCGAAGAGAGAATAACTCATCCATGATCATCTGGTTTGTAGGCATGGGAACAGATGAAGAAGACTCAACATGAAACTCAGAAGTTTGTTGTCCAGGAGGGTTAGTAGAGGCATTTACATTAGGATTAACAAGTGTAGCTTGTCTATCACTTTAATGCTTATATTGTCTATCAATGGGATCTTGAAAGAAGCCCATTTTGTGGATCACATCCACATCAATCTTGCTATCTCGTGCATCAAGTGTGACTTTGGATTCACCAGTAGTGGATACACCAAAATGTTCTAGTATGTTGGTTACGAAGATTGTATAAGGCAGAGGGCTGTGAGATTCTCGAACAGACCACATATGTCTCATTACTATGTTAGCCCAATTGATTGACAGGTTATGCTTAAGAGCATACATCAATTGCAATTCCATGTTATTTATTTGAGAATGATTTGAATATTTTGGTAGAATGACATATCTAAGAAAGTAATGAAGCATGCGATCTTCGAGGTTGAGATTTCCTACAACAAGGATATCTCTACTCTTTACCGTTTAACCTAGCGCCATTTGCTTACGTATTTCTATTTCTCTCTTAGAGAATCTGCATATAGAGTAGTAGAACTCTTTTCTATCATAATTATCCCAATGACATGCAAGATTGAAATCTTTGATGCTATCTTAAAAAGATATGTTACAACAAATTGAACTAAAGGTCTTAATATCTAAAACAATTTCTTTTCCTTTCACATAGGATGTAAGACGATTTTTCCTAAAGTTCAAGTTACAGTAAAATACTTTAACAAGTTCAGGATAATAGGCTTTTGATTCCTCACATAAATCAAAAAGATCTTTTTTGCCTTAGAAGAGTAGGGAAATGAAAATCTTCAAACTCAAAATTACTAACATTACCATACTTAGGAGCGAAAATGGAGCATCCAAGAAAATGCTCTGAGAATGTTTTTCATTGAACATCATTTGCAAGAAGATGTGCCAAATCCAAAGGATTAGCCTCAAAAGGTGAAGCTCCTTGATTTCTTTGGGATACACCGGTATGTTGCTTCTTAGCTCTTGATGATGACACCATGAATTTCGGTTTTTTGAAAGGTTAGGATTTGAGTTTTGAGAGATTTGGGGATTTTTGGTTGGGGCCACTAAACACAAAATCTGTGGAGTAGAAGTGTTTAGAATTGGAAATGTGATATAAAATGACTCAAAAATCACACAAATCGGATCAAAAATGAGGTTTTTAGGAAAACTCTAGGTTGAACACGAAAAAGAGGGTTTGAGGAGGAAGAAGAAGTGTTTGAAAAAATGAGGAGAGAAACTTAAATAAAGCTCAGAGTAATTAATTACACAAAGTGAGTAATCAGATACTCAACATAAAATAATTCCTAGATTTTTCACAGACATCTCACGTAATCAATTACACAAGAGGGTAATTGGTTACTGAAGTTTTCTGCTCAATGCTGTAATCGGTTGCTCTCTAGAGTAATCGATTATTGAACCCATAATTTGAATTCTTAGGCATACCTGATGCCTGGTAATCGGTTACTGCACATTTGTAATCAATTACATATCCAATAATTTGAAAATTTTGAAAAGAATACAACAATTTTAAGTACAAGTATGCATATTATAAGCATAATGAAGCACACATATAATCAAGAATAAGCATTTAAGACAAGTAAGCTTCATCAAGTACGCATAATTCACGTCTAATTTTATAGAAAGGTTCTTTTGCCAAGGGTTTAGTGAATATATCTGCTAGTTGGTCATAAGTATCAACAAATTCTACAGATACATCTTTCTTTTGGACATGGTCCCTAAGGAAATGATGTCTTATATCTATGTGTTTGGTTCTAGAATGCATTATTGGATTCTTTGTGAGATTTATAGCACTAGTATTGTCACGTTTTAGGGGTATGCAGTCTAAGTCCAAGCCATAATCTCGCAATTGTTGTTTAAGCCACAACACTTGGGCAAAACAATTATTTGTCGCTATGTATTCTGCATCAGCAGTACTTAGAGCAACACATGCTTGTTTCTTGCATGACCATGAGACCAATGCATTTCCTAATATATGACAAGTACCACTTGTACTTTTTCTCTCAATTTTGCATCTAGCAAAATCTGAATCTGAATATCCAACCAAATCACATATACTTCCTTTTGGATATCATAATCCAACGTTAGTTGTACCTTTTAGGTATTTAATGATTCTTTTGACAACAACTAAGTGTGACTCTTTTGGTTTAGATTAATACCAAGCACACAAGAAGACACTAAACATTATATCAGGTCTATTAGCAGTTAAATAAAATATGGAACCGATCATACCTCGATACTTTGATATATCAATACATTTTCCAGCTTCATCCGTATCAATGTATGTGCCAGAACCCATAGGAGTGGCAATTGGCTTGCAATCATCCATTTCAAATCTTTTGAGCAAGTCTCTGCAGTATTTGGATTGACTCACAAAAATACCATCCTTGAGTTGTTTGATTTGTAGTCTAAGGAAGTAATTTAGCTTCCCCATCATAGACATTTCAAACTCCCCTTGCATCATTTTGCCAAAATCACTACACAAGGTTTCATTAGTAGAACCAAAAATAATATCATCTACATATATTCGAACAAGAAGAGTATGATGATTTATTTTCTTAATAAATAGTTTAGTGTCGAACTTTCCTTGTGTAAAACCTTTTTCCATAAGAAAGTTTGTTAGACGTTCGTACCAAGCACACAGAGCTTGCTTTAAGCTATAGAGAGCTTTCTTTAGTTTATAGACATGAGAAGAATGTTTGTAGTCTTCAAAACTTGGAGGTTGTTCTACAAACACTTCCTCTTGTATATAACCATTAAGAAATACACTCTTTATGTCCATTTGATATAACTGAAAATTTAAATAGCATTCATATTCAAGTAGCAACCAAATAGCTTCAAGTCTAGCAACAGAGCGAAAGTTTCATCAAAACTTATACCTTCTTCCTGATTGTATCCTTGTGCTACTAGTCTAGCTTTATTTCTAACAATAATTCCATTTTCATCTAATTTATAATGGAATACCCAACGAGTTCCTATAATATGCCTATTATATGGTATAGGAACAAGTTCCCAAACTTCATTTCTCTCAATCTGGTTCAATTCTTCTTGCATAACAAGAATTTAGTGTTCATCCTTGATTGCATCATCAATCTTGGAAAGTTCTATTTGAGAAAAAAAGGCCATGTTCAAACAAGCATCATTTAGCTTTAAACGAGTAGTGACACCCTTACTTATGTCGCCAATAACGTTGTCAATAGGATGGTCTCGATGAGTTCTCCATTCTTTGGGTAAATCAGAATAAATATGGTCTTCTTGAGAGGATAGATTATCATCCATTTCCAAGTGCTCAGTATTGGTTGTTGCATTGGTAAGAGAATCCTCCTTTAAAAGGGAACTTGGCAGGTCCTCTTCATTAAGAGTTAACCCATCCTTTATTATAGGATTAGTTTCATCAAAAGATATATGAACATATTATTCCATGACTGAAGTTCTTTTATTGAAAATTCTATAAGCTTTAATCGTAAGAGAGTGGCCTTGGAAGAGTCATTCATCAGCTTTTGCATCAAACTTGCCTAAGTTATCTTTACCATTATTTAACATAAAACATTTACAACCAAATACATGCAAATGAGAAATGTTTGGTTTTCTACCTTTAAAGAGTTCATAAGGGGTTTTCTTGAGAATTGGTCTTATAAGAACTCTGTTATAAACATAGCAAGCCGTACTAACTACATCAACCCAGAAATATTTTGGGAGATTAGTTTAATTCAACATTGTACGAGCAAGTTCTTCTAAGGACCGATTCTTTCTCTCTACATCACCATTTTTTTGTGGTGTTCTAAGAGCAGAAAAATTGTGATTGCTACCTAGATCATTACAGAATTCTTTAAAAGAAGCATTTTGAAATTCTCCTCCATGATCACTTCTTATAGCAGTGATTTTCAGAGATTTTTCATTCTGAACTCTTTTAGCATATTTTCTAAAGGCGTTGAATGCCTCATTCTTATGAACTAAGAATAGAATCCAAGTATATATTGAGAAATCGTCTACTATAACAAAAGCATAATAATTACCACCATAACTCTTGGACCTTGAGAGGCCAAATAAGTCCATGTGTAATAACTGCAATGGTCTGTCAGAAGAAACCATATGCTTAGGTTTGAAAGAAGTCTTTGTTTGTTTACCCATTTGACAAGCACTACATAGTTTGTCTTTAAAACTTCATTTTGGGTAAACCAACAACTTAATATTTCTTAATCAGTTTATTCAAATGATCCATATGAATATGAGCAATCCTCCCATGTTGAAGCCATGCATCAATATTATTATTAGCAACTAAACATTTTATTGGTAAAGAGGAATCTATGTCAATCAGATAAATATTATTTATTCTCTTACCAATTAGTTTAGAGTTATTAGAATCCTTACTTTCGATGATGCATTTATTCGGGTAGAATGACACATGAAATCCTTTGTCGCATAGTTGGCTATTCTAACACCCAAGTTTCAAAGAAACAAAATGTCTCAACAAAGATAAACTTTCAAAAACAAAGTATCCTTGCATCTAATGTTAATAATAACAAATCTAGGATACATAAGCATCATCCCATATGCCCTTATTGTAAGAATCATGGGCATACATCAAACACTTGCATGATTAGAAAACATGGTGTACCCTTTGGTCATTGTGGATGAGTTAAGAATGGTGCTAACCATGTAGGACCCAAAAAAAATTGGGTACCTAATATTAATTAACCTGTTTTGCAAGAAAATTTGAGAGCCGCCTGCAATTTATGGTACTTAGACAGCGGCTGATCAAAGCACATGACAGGCGACAAAGATAAGTTATCTGTCCTTACTCCAAGGGGCAAAGGCTGTGTCACATATGGTGATAACAACAAAGTAAAAATACTTGAAGTTGTTAGAATCGGTAAGCCACCTTCAACAACTATAGAATGAGTATTTTAAAGAACTTGCTGAACTTCTTTACGAACAAACTCATATCTTCCATCTCTTCTTTTTCAGATTCATGTCCTGATGAATCATATCTACCCACTTTTGCCTTGAGAAAGATATTCTTCTTCTTCTTTTCTTGTTCTTCATGTTGTTCAAGCTGACTGAGTTCTGGTTCTAGTTCATGTTCCTGCAATTTACCAAACAAAGCAGTCAGAGACATTTTTGATAAACTTTTCTTTTCAGAAATGACTATAACTTTTGGTTAACATGTTTTGGTAAGTGATCTTAGAACTTTTAGGTTCAGGTCACTATTTGATAAAGTTTTTCCAAGTGCAATGAGATGATTTGTAAGGTGAGTAAATCTCTTTTGTAAATCAAATATTTTCTCTCCAGGCTTCACATGAAACATTTCGTATTCCTGGGAAAGAGTATTTAGTCCCGACCTTTTACCTCCTTTGTTCCTTCGTGAGTGGTCTCTAGAGTATCCCACATTTCTTTAGCAAATTTGTAGTTTGATACTCTAAAAAATTCATCAATACCAAGTGCAGAAGTGAAGATATTTTTTGCTTTCAGATCATATTGCACTTTCTTCTTGTCTTCATCATTCCATGAAGATTTCGGATTAACTTCCCTCACACTGTTGATAATTGTGAAGGGGTCATAGGGTTCTTCCTCCATTGCATTCCAAATGTCTAGATTTTGAGACTCTATGAAGATTCACATTCTGATCTTCCAAAAGTCATAACATTCTCCAACAAAATTTGGAGGGCGGTTGATGTTGGAACCATCTCCTAAAAATGATCTTACAGCCATCTTCGAAACATGATCAATTTTGAGAATAAATTACTCAAAAAAAAAGCTCTAGTGCCAATTTTAAGACTGAGATTGCAACTAGGGGGTAAATTAGTTGTTTAAAACTATGACTGGTTTTTCTGCATAATTTAAGAGTTAATAGCAACGGAAAATAATATGCAGAAATAATCAAGTAAATTTAAGGAGATAAAGAGAAGATAGTACATATATGTTTTCATATTGGTTCACATTCTTGTTCACCGAAGGCTACATCTAGTACTCTTGCAGCACAAGAGATTTCTTCACTAGATATTAAGAGTAGTAATTATAATTTCTCACCCCGAGATTCCCTTGTACTTTACTCACTCTCTAACACCTATATCACTCTTTGGAAAACACCCTTTCCAAGTGACTCTATCCCCTTTCTTATCACACCTTGTGAAAGAAAGTAATTCATAACTTTGAATGAAGAATATGTTTAACAATGGCAATGGATTGTCTTTACAAGATTTTGAAGTTATAAACTCTTGCAATCCAATAACTCAATATATACTTTAGTACTAATTCTCACAAGGTTTGAATAACTTGCAATAACACTTACTTAAGGTAATTTGGAAATCAAGTTCTGAAAGTTATGAACAAGTTGCACCAAGTGTAGAACAAGTATTTCAGAAAATTGTAGTTTTAGTGAGTGATTTCAAACTGAGTTATGTTATGAAATTGTTTATACTCTTGGTTTTTCAAATGAGTTTCAAAGCCTTTATATTATCTTTCCAATCAACGAGAATACCTCTATGAAAAGATAGGATTCGTTTTGAATGAAACCATTTCGTTTGGGTTGAAAGCTGTGTGTGGTTTGAATATGAAAAAATGGTGTAACAACTCTCAGTAATCGATTGCTTAATCTATGTAATTGATTACCCAACAAGTCTGTCCAACTGAGAAATTAATTTTTACAGGCAGTAATCGATTACTCAAATGGTGCAATCGATTACCCAACTGTTCTGTCTAACTGGGTAATTATTTACGGTGTAGTATAATCGGTTACCCAAATGGTGTAATCGATTACCCTGATCAATTTTTGTTGGATAACTCGTTTCTCACTCATGTAATCTGTTACTTAGTTCTGCTAACCTGTTACTTAGTCACAGTAACCTGTTACTTAGATCTAATAACCTGTTAGACAGTATTTTGAAAATCATTTTCATTTATACTTTGTGTTTATCAATTTTTTAAAATACTTTTGAGCATTACTACTAAGTGTATAGATTATAGTATAAGGATAGAAGTACCTAAAGACTTATATTCTAATTTCTTGAAGCTTTGTCTTTATCGTCTTCACATGTATTCTTCTTTTTCTTCTTTTACGTGATGTTGGTGTCTTCATCAAAATCGTGCCAAGGCCAGGAGCCAAATCTTCTTCACATCCCACATATTTTCTCGCACTAGAGGCAATCTTGTCCGAGCTGGGAACATCCACAGGTATGTGGGGCTAACTCTCCCAATAAGTATTTTTTCCATCCACAAGACTCGAACCCGAGATCTTCCTTAAGGGGAATCAAGCATGTACCACTTGAACCAACACCAATTAGTATTAAGTGATTTAAAAGCATTGTTTTTTGTGGAATCATTACAATTGTTCTTTAGTCTTGAGAATGAGGAATTGGATGGTAGGAATCTTGTGAAGAATATTCTAGTATAGTTTGAGAAATTCTTGAACATTTCGGGGAGATACCTGAAAAGGTTCTCCGACGATCAAGTCTGTATGTGAAAGATATGTAGAGTATTAGAGAATAATATCAAGGGATGTGTAAAGAACTTGGAGAATAGAAAGTAAGAGATAAAGTAAAAGCGTAAGTAAGTAAGTAAGATAATGTAAGTAAAATTCCTTAAGGGGGAAAACCCCTATTTATAATTGAGATGTGAGAAGAATATTCCTTTGTATATGTTGTTAGTCTAGCCGACCAAATGACATGTCGGGTTGTCCCAGACAAGCGAATGTTGTTTTTCCCATGGTAGTTGGTTTTGGATAGATTTCCCATGAGTGTAGGCACGGTAGAGCATAATAGCTTGCCGCTTGCAGTAGGATTCTAGGTTATGCAGTTTCAGGTGACAGTTCTGTGCCGGTAGCATAGTAGAGGGGTAGCAAAGGTGGACCTCATGTTGTCTTGTCGTTGGTAGAACATCTCTTCGTATTGTCCGGTCTTTTTGGTTCAAAGTCCAGGAGAGCTTAAGGATTATCTCTTATGTCTAGCTTATGTCCTCTTGCATGGTCACTGCGTGTCTTTCTGAATTGGGTGGAACACCAGTGATGATGAAAACTCAATTATTTACAATTGTGGAAAACTAGTTATGTATGGATTTTGTTGATTAGAATGTTTGTTATAATGCTCTTTTGGTATAAGTAGGTATTTTATTTTTAGAGTAAATACTCATTTCATTTTCCCATGTTTTTCGACCTTACCAACTTAGTCCCTAATAATTTTAAATCACTATTTTAGTCCCAAATTTTTTAATGGTAAACCATGTTAGTCCTTACCCGTCTCTTAATGTTAACAAAACTTTTCTACATGCACCATTAAGTGGTGACATGATCATACATGTATATTTCATAACTGTCATATTTGACACATCACTCAAATGACAACATTTTTATTAAAACGACATCGTTTTTTTGTTTTAAAAAAACTTAAATAGAAAACGATGTCATTTAAGTTATCTTCTTCTGCCTTAACTCAATCTTTTCCCCCAAAACAGTACCACAAATATCTAACCCTTTTCTTCGATTCTATGATAAATCTCCTTACCCAGACACGACGAAATCTTATTGCGACATGAACACATATAACAGCCTTGATTTGAGCATACATTACAACTCTAGTGTGGCTAATAGGTCACAACATAAAAGGTTTCCTCCTTCAATCTATCATTGTAATAGGGTTGCTGTTGCATATACATCAAAAATCTGAAGAACCCAATGAAACAATTTTATGGTTGTCCATATTTCAAGGTTATCATTGTTCATTCATTTCTAGTTTTTAGTAATCACTGTTTTTGTGACATTTTTATTATTTCGTAGGAAGGAAATAAATAATGATCATATTTTTATGTAGATCAAGGATTGGGGAATAATTCAAGTAGTGAAGGAATAATATGTGATAGACAATGCAATGGATATGGGTGAGTTGAAAGCCAATATGAAAAAAATTCAAATTATGATGAAAGAACATGTCAAACAGTCTAGAAAAATTGTGGTTGTAGATGTTGTGTTTTGAATTGTATTATATTGTATTTAGTGTTATTGTTAGACATATTTGTATATCTAAGTAGGTAGTGCTTGAAGATGTTGTTTATTAAGGATAATTTGTATAAGTCATGTGTATGTCTTGAGCATTGATTATGAATGAAATTAAATTGTTACTATTATATGTGGGCAGTTTTGGTATAATGTCGTTGTTCTTTGCATTTTGGGCAAATTGTATATATGGAGAAAATTATATATAGAGAAAATTAAAAAAAACTAAATTATGTATAGAGAAAATTGGAGATATCATAATATATAGACCATATTGTATACAAGAGTTCACCAAATTAAAAGACTTAAGCAAAGTAAGACATGAAATTAGAAGGATCGTTACAATACTTCCATGAAAAGAAAAAAGACTTCAACATAATAAAAGACTTTATCAAAATAAAAGACAAAAAATGAGAGAGATCATTTCTTGTTTGTATCCTTTCTTGCAATTCTTGGTGGCCTGAACCTTGAAAGATGTGTTCTTCGTTGGAATGCATTTTCTTGTTCTGGGATTGCAGCTGGTTCTTGTGTGCTAGATTCTTCTGGTATGACAGATGGTTCTGGATTGTCCTCTTCAAACTCAAAGAAATAGAAAAAAAATATTTTAGTCCCTAAACATAATATTATGTCCCAATTAAATCCACAGTTTTGATATTTATCAACATTGGTGGGTATCTAATAGTATGTAGATCTGCAGGTTGTGTGGTAGTTATAGTTATAGATGAATTAACTTGACTTTCCTACAAACACATGCATGTAAACTGTCATTTAACAGATATTTAAAATGATGCAATAATTTGAGATACAAAGAGTTTTGCAAAATACTTCCTTGGAGTTGTGTCCTTTCTCCTTGGATTTGTAGACTTTTTCATTGGCGTTGTTTCTTTTTTCTTTGGGGTTCTATCCTTTTTCCTTGGGGTTGGCTTCTTCTTTCTACTTGATTTCCTCTTCTCGGGTGATTCTTTTCTTGTTAGTATTTCCTTCTTCAACAACTTCTTCATGTAAATTTCCAGGTGCTTCTTTGTGTAAATTTTCAGGTGCTTCTTCATGTACTTATTCAGGTGCAAAGTTGGGAGCTTCTTCATGTGCAAAGTCAGGTGCATTTTTAGGTGTAAAGTCATGTGCATTTTTAGTTGCAAACTAAGGCACATATTAAGCTACGTGTTCTTTAGTTGCATGTTCTTCAACTACATGTTCCTTACCTACATGTTCTTCAGCTACATATTCTTCACACAAACTAAACATTTCAACATCACTATCATTTTCAACATCAGTAACATGAGGATATTTATAAATGAAATCTTCATCAGAGGAGGGATCACTGACATATTTAGTGTACTCAACATCCAATATTGGATGTTAAAAATATATGTGCATTTTTTAATCACCACTTTCATTCACATTCTTTGATTCCAACAATGCAACAACCATGTCATTGATATTTTCATCCTTTTGAATTAGCATTAATCCAATTTCCAAATACGAACCTTTGAGGTTAAGCCAATAGCTTTATAGTCGTGATAGAAACACTCAATGACCAATGTCTTCATATCCTTGATGTTAACAAAGTCCATATCCACAGATGACAACATTTCATTCCTTTCATACTTGTACTGAACAGTGTCATCGATGTCTCTTGTAAAACGACCACCATGATGATAAACAAGAATAACGTACTCAGACATCTGCATAGAATAAAACATATTTAATGTTCTATAAAGTATACATATTTAATGATAGAATACAAGTAGACAAAAATGAACAATATCAAACACAAATGAACACTCTATAGCCTTCCCAAACATAATGGCAAAAGAATAAAAAAATATTAAACAATAAAAAGAAATGTTGGGAACATAATAAACAACCGACCAAGTAAAGGATCCATGCATGCAAAGGTACACAAACAAATACAATACAAAAGGAACACACAAAAAGAAATTTCAACACCAAATCCTGTAAAGGAACGAGAACACAAATATTATTCTTCTTGTTTTGTGAGGATGGGAACACGAATAGAAAAGTGTGTACGAATACACGGCGTAGAGAACAAGGATGAATGGATATTTCTTCTTCAACGATGATGGAAGAAAAAGTGGGATGAAGACTGGCGGATTCTAACAAGGTCTGGATGAAAATGAAATTGTTTTTCCTTTCGTAATATAAGCTGGAAGAAGATAACTTAAACATCATCGTTTTGTGTTTAATTTTTTTTTAAATAAAATCCAAACAAAAAGACGTCGTTTTAATAAAGGTTTTATTTATAAAAAAAATTAACCAAAATGACATGGTTTTGTTTAAAAAATGGAAAAAATGACTAAAATCGATGTCATTTAATTGAAGTGCCAAAATTGTTAGTGGTGACATAACACGTATGGACATGTCATCACTTAACGACACATAGACAATTATATTAATGTTAATAGACGAATTATGATAGAATGACTAACGTGGTTTGATGTTCAAAACATTGGGGACTAAAATGATGATTTACAATTATTACGGATTAAGTTGGTAAGGTCAAAAAAATATAAGGGACTGAAATATATATTTACTCTTATTTTTATTCTATGTTAATTGTTTGTGTTTCCTGCTAATATGACATTGGGATATTAAATAACATGTGACTGTATAACTTAAAAAAGATTACTAGACTTGAATTTTGAGGTGAAAGAGAGTCATCATGACACAAAGGTTTTAAAGATGTCATGTGGTTTAAAAAACCTTGTTTTTAATTAATTGTCCTCCTGTTTCAATTAAAGTGACAACAACTTCTTAATGAAGTGATATAGTTTAGGATTGTATCCTTTGTTGTTTAATTGATTCAATTAATCAACTATGACTATGTGATGGTAAATGTCGAGTGATTTATCTCACATCATGATTTGTTTATAATATGATATTATGTGACATGTTATAAATTTTTTTACATATTGTTCTTTTCATATTATAAGACTTATAATGATATTGGAGAATTATATCTATAATCTTGATACTCCTCCGATTGTCCACAAAAGCTAGAGGATAGTCCTATTCTAATTTTTTAGGATGTGCTGAGATTCAGAACTTGATTAGAAGGTTGTAGTCGGTGAACTAATTAAACAAGAAATATTTGGGAATGTTTATAAGGATAAAATAAAAGTAAAAGACTTGTTCATTCCAAAGGTAACAATGGATGATGCCCCTGTAAAGGTGATATATATTGAAGGTCACATGTGAGTCGAAGGATATCTGGTCACTTGTGGAGCGTAGATGTTTGGGTGAGGCGAAATGGTTTCACTTTTTCTCGCACTCGACCTCTTTGTTTCCACATCTACGAAGAGGTAATAAAAAGGGTAAGATTTCTTCATCTCTTCAAAAAATTGAAGTCCCTATTATGTTTTTATGAACAAAATGCATAAAACCTTCTTCATACCCAACTTATATGATTTTGATTTTTGAACCGAATATTGAATATTTGGGAATCGATTGAGGCTCAGGGAAGATATCATCACTTTGTCCCGCTTGTACTAAGACAATACCCGTATTAATAGAAGAGATCTATATATTAGGTTTGTTTAAATATTTATTTCATTTTTTAGTAATATTTAATTATTATCTTTTAAGAAACCTAAAATTATATTTTTTTATTTTTATTTTTTACTAGAGTTATCTTGCTCCTTCGTATGCGCATATGTAATATGAAATCAAGACTTATGTAGTTCTTGGGTAAAAAATGTTATGTTGCTTGTTATGGTTTTTATAATATAAAGATTAAGAGAGAAGAAGCAATGTCAAATCGTAGTAGGAATGGCAGTGGGACAGATCGGGGCCGGGTTTGTACATACCCAAACCTGAAATTCAAAACTCAAACCCGAACTCAACGAGGTTGAACATAAAGATATCATCCCCAAACCCATCAGGTTTCAGGTAACCCAAACCCGATAAAAAAACCCGAAAATAATATATGTTCTAAGGAAAGTTATGGTATCATTTTTGTTTCTTTTTCTCTATCATTTTTATTTTATCTTGTATTATTTCATTCTTTTATGTTTGAAGAGTCAATAACATGTAAAGTAAAATTAAAAATTAAAAACAATGGGAACATGATAGAAATTTCAATTTTAAATTGAATTACATTACTTCGGGCGGGTTCGGGGTAAGGTCTTTGATCTACCAAACCCGAACCCGAAAATTAAACCCGGATAAAATCTGAACCCAATCACATCGAGTTTTCCCCGTTAAATTCAGGTTGGGTTTGGGCGGGTACTCACACGTTCGTTTTTTATTGTCATTCCTAAATCGTAATTTGTCATCCGCACATCGAGAGACTGAAGTAGCAGTCATATGTCATCTAACGCATCTCAACTAAAGGAAAGAGAAAATACGATATTGATCATGTCCATCTAGACTTACATCATCTTGATTCACGAATGCAAAAATGTATGTAAATTATTAATCCTTTGATTATGTCTTATAAAAAAGTTATCTTTTTTTTATAATTGTTTGTGCTTTTTCATCATAAGGGATTTGTAATATACAAGAATGCTTGTGTGTATGAAAGATTATAGTGAATGAGTACGAAGAGAGTATATCTTATTTGTGTTTTAAGTTGGTCTCACTATATTGTAGAGGTTACACCCTAAATATCTAAAGTAATTATAATCAGTAAGATCTAACATTGGGCAGCACATAATCCTAAGGAAACCAGACCTCTAAAGCTAAGTTCTCATCCAATATCCTGACCATAATGTGTAGGTGTAGTGTGTGGTAGGAGCATACAAACCTGCACAAAACATTCAAAGTAATTCACACAAGCAAAACAAGTCAACACAAATATATGTAATGGTCTTTTGTCCTAATGTTTAACATAATTGAGATAAACATTTATACAATTACATCTTGAACAAAGCGAGTAGCAAAAAATCAAGTAGAAATGGAAAATGTATGTACAAATTCAAGACCATAAGAAAATGTAACATATATCTATAGAGAGATGGAAAATTTGGTAAAATAAATAAACTAAAAGTTATTATAAATTTTCAAAATTAACTAAGACAAACATGACTCTCAGTAGTCTCGAGTGAGTCCCTAGTTATAGCGACAAGGGGAAATAAAAGAGGGTGGTTTGGTAGAACCACCACCAATGCTTTATTTGGAGAAAAATAACATTGAATTTTCTTTTGTTGATAAAATTGACCAACCTTTAAAAAAAATGGATTTGGTAATCATTTATGAGTAAGGAAGATATTAGCACCACACAACCCACACCACACATAACACACAACCCACACCACAGAGAACACACAACCCACATCAGAGATTCATTTAATTTGGTCCCATTGGTGTGTATATATAAATGTTATGAGAATCGGACCAGATAGTCTGACTGCTGACCGAACTTGAAAATATCTTTCAAGCAGTAAAATTATAGTCCAACCATATTAAACTCAGTTAAACTGCAATAACCCGGATATAAACGAACGGTTCACATAATATTTTAAAAAAAAAATGTGAAATATTACTCTAATATTTTATTTTACTTATATCTTAAAAATTGTGAAGAGATATTACTTCAATATAATTATATATAAAAAATTTGCATTTATATATAATTGTATATTATAGATGATTATTAATTGTATAGAAAATCATTTTGTCTAACCAGATGGTTTAACTGTTTAAGCCAGTAAAAACTAAAAGGGATCTCTTTCGGTTTGTTGTCCAATTCGAATCTCACAACATTAATATATATATATATATATATCCCTCGACACATGGCTATTCTTTTTTTTTATCATCCCTATGTTTTGGCAATTATCCATGAATGGACATCATGTGTCCCATTTTTGTGTTTCAATAGTGTTCTAATCCAATTAAAAAATGTCACCTAATTAAAAAGAAAAAAACATAAAAATAGAATGTATATTTTTTATATTACTTGGTTGAATGTGATTGGTTTGGAATATGAAGTAATTATTTGAAACAGGTGATCCTTGTTGATTAACCACTCACTGAATTTTGCAAGGATTAAATCAGAATAAGTTCCAAGTATATCATAACCGCGCATATCATAGAATAGAGGGGATTTCATTATGTTATGTGCAAAGTGTCACATTCACTTAATTAGCTTCGTATCCATTCATCTCACGTGGATGATATGCAAGATTAAGAATCCGCATGGACTTTATTCAACGGAAATGGAGATTGTTGTATCATGTTTGTCGTGAACTCAACGCTACTACATTTTACAGCTTTTATGCACATATGATATGACTCTTGCCTCTCTCAAACCATCGGGGATGATCAACTCTTTGTAATAGTAATATAAAGATAAAAAGATCAAATGCAAGATACTGTATTGGCTTCACTAAAAGTCATAAAAGTGAATACAATTGGATCTATATTACTGAGTCAATTATAAAGTATGACTGAGAGCCATTTGGAGGAAATTACAAAGTACAAGAATATGAGTAAAAAAGAGAAAGAAGGATAGCAAACGTCCAGAGAGAGAAAGAATGATCATCACTATTTTTTGCACACCCACAATGAGTGAATTATTCCCCTTTTATGCATTGTCAGGGGATATTTGTTGTTATGCTTCCTTTCCCTTGCGCTTCTCCTCAATCCCACAATTTGAGGATCCATGGCCACGTGTCCTAGCTCATTTTCTACAGTGCCAACTGTCATTTCTTATGTTATTGCATTTTGTATGACCCCATAATTGTTCTCATCCACTACAATACTTCCCCCATTAAAATTAACCTTGTCCTCAAGGTTAAGGTTAGGATAAGCCAAGATTATGTCATTCCAATTTTCCCAAGTTGATTCATTGGAATCTAGTCTGTGCCATTTGATGAGGACCTGTGGAGTATCCTTGTTTTGAACTTTGAGAATGCGCCTTTGCAGCACTGTTTGTGGAATAAGTAATGAGCCTAATTCAGAAGTTGTGAGGGGTAGAGGCATGTAAGGCATAGAGTGAGAACCTTTGCAAGGTTTGAGTGTATTTTAGCAGTTGGGGGCAGTAAAAGCTTGTAGGCGATAGACCGGATCCTCTCAATTATCTGAAAAGGTCCAAAGTAATGCAATCTCAATTTTTGATTTTTTTTGTAAGGCCAGAGAGTGTTGCCGATACGTTTGTAGCTTTACTACCACCAGATCATCAATCTCATATTGGCAAAAACTGTGCTTAGAGTCAGCATATTTCTTCATGATTTGCTGAGCGCGGCTGAGATTGGGTTTTATCAATGAGATGATGGAATCACATTCTAATAGCATTTGCTGCAGGGATGGAGGGTCTAATGAATTGAGTTCATATTTCACAAGAGTAGGAGGATCACGACCATACACAGCCTTAAAAGGAGGCATGCCAATGCTTGTGTGGAAGGCTGTATTGTACCATACCTTTTGGATTTTGGCTGCAAAAGCATCAAAGATAAAGCTCCAGACATTTGTTAACTACCTCGGATTGACCATCCGTTTGAGGGTTATATACAGTGCTTATAGCTAAAGTTGTACCACTGAGCTTGAATAAATGTTGCCAAAAACGGCTTGTAAAGACCTTGTCACGATCGGACACTATTGTCTTAGGAAACCCATGTAATTTAACAATGGAGCTCATAAAAACCTCAGCCACTTTGATGTTGTTAAAGTCGGATTTCAAGGGTTCAAAATGGCTATACTTTGAAAGGCGATCAACTACCACAAAAATGACAATGTAGGAATTGGAGGGTGGTAATCCGGTGATGAAATCCATAGCTAGATCTTCCAAAATTTGCAAGGGAATGGGAAGTGGCTGAAGTAATCCGGCAGGAAGAGTATTTGATGTCTTTGCTTGTTGGCAACATAGGCACTGAGCCACAAACCGTTTAATGTCATTATGCATATCTGGCCGGAAAAATTGAGAAACAATATGAGCCTTGGTTTTGTGGACACCAGCATGTCCTCGTAAGGGAGAAGAATGGAATTCTTGCAAAATCTTAGTAATAAGATCAAGAGTTGGTGGAACCACTAAACGGTCTTGCTAAAACAACAAGTTGTTGTGAACCTGACATCTTGAATCAGAACTAGTGCCTTGGGAACAACTTTGGTATATATTAAGGAAGGTAGGGTCTGCCATAACTGCAGCCTTAATTTAGTCTATAATATGAACCTGCGGATTGGAGACTTCCATAAAGAATGAACGAGATAAGGCATCTGCGGTGACGTTCTCACAGCCCGGTTTGTATTCGATTGTAAAATCATACCCCAAGAACTTATGGAGCCATTATTGTTGTTCTGGTGTTTGAATGGTTTCATTAGTTAAAGCTCGTAAGCTTTTCTGATCCGTCTTAATGACAAAAGGGTGCCCAATCAAGTAATGCCAGAATTTGGCCATAGCTTCCGTGATAACATACAATTCTCTGACATATGCGGATTGACGCTGCATTTGAGGGCTCATATTTTTGGAGAAAAAAGCAATTGTGTGTTTGCTTTGACTCAGAATAGCACCAATGCCGGTCCTGGAAGCATCCGTTTCCAATGTAAAATTCTGTGAGAAATTTGGAAGAGACTGAACCGGTGCTTCGGTAATTGTTGTTTTAAGCTTCTCGAAGGCAATGGTAGCTTGAGCACTCCATTGGATGGCATATTTTTTAAGTAGAGTAGTTAGGGGAGCTACAATTGTAGCATAGTTCCTTATGAATCTGCGATAATACCCTGAAAGTCCCAAGAAGCCCTGAAGTTGTTTGATGTTGAATGGAACTTGCCAGTCCAACACTGCGTTTACTTTGGACAAATCCATAGCTACACCCTTATTTGAAATTATGTGGCCCAAGTACTCAACCTGTTGCAACCCAAAACAACATTTAGAGACTTTTGCGAATAAAGTGTGTTGTCTAAGTAGTTGTAGCACTACTTCCAAGTAAGTGAGATGTGCTTCCCATGAAGGACTATAGACTAGAATATCGTCAAAAAACACCAAGACTGACTTGCGAAGCTGCTCTTTAAAGATGTGATTCATCAGGTGTTGGAATGATGTAGGAGCATTGGAGAGCCCGAATGGCATAACCAGCCATGGTGAGTGCGGAATGATGTTTTATGTCTATCTTCACCTCTCACCAAGATCTGGTGGTAACCAGATCGTAAATCAAGTTTAGAAAAATAAGTGGCGCCAAATAATTCATCTAGCAACTAATCAACAGTGGGTATAGGGAAGTTGTCTTTCACTATGATAGCGTTTAAGGCCCTATAATTAGTGCAAAAACGCCATGTATCGTCTTTTTTTGACTAGCAAAACATGAGAAGAGAAAGGGCTAGAGCTAGGTTGAATTATACCTTGGTCTAGCATCTCTGTGACCATCTTCTCAATTTGGGCCTTTTGACAATGAGGATAACGGTATGGTTTTATTTTGACAGGGTTGATGTCGTCCAAGAGTGGAATGGCATGATCTTAGGATCGTTGAGGAGGAAGTCTAGTAGGAGCAGCAAACACATCATTAAACTATGAAGCAAGTGCAGCAATTCAGGGTGTAAGTTGGCAGGGAAATCTGAATGGGACAATTGAAGTGAGCCTATCTGATTACAATACAAAGTAAAAGAGGACTCGATTGAGTGTGTATTGTGGAATCTGCGAATATGGGGTAGTGCAGATTGGGTAGGAGCATGTGAGTTGTCACCAGATAATGTAATGAATGTATCATTGTTATAGAATTTGATGGTTAATGAAGCATAATCTGCTATATGAGGGCCTAATGTTTTTAGCCATGGGGCACCCAGAACCAAATCTGCTCCTGTAAATGCGAGGAGGTAAACTGGGAGGTGTAAATTATGGCCTTGAATTGTTACTAGGAGTTCAGGAATGTATCCCTCAATTGTTAAATTGCTGCCATTTCCTACTAGAACTTGGAATTCAATAGTTGTTGTATCGGAAGCTTCAAACATTGGGCTATGCGAGGTTGGAGGAAGTTGTCAGAACTACCACTATCAAGTACGACCTGAACCTGTAGGACATGAATGATACCAGTAAAACACAGTGTACCCGCTCCAAGAGAACCTTTCATAGCATTGAAGGATAGGTGATGATCAGATGACTCAGAGTTGCTAGTGGTTGTTGTGTCAAGATTTGGGATAATGGTGTCATCTACTATGGTATCATCCTCATCTACTTGAAGAAGGAGCAAATGCTTATTGGGGCAACAATGTGACATTGAAAATTTGGCATCACAGTAGTAGCAGAGACCTTTCTCACGACGGAGTTGCATTTCTGATGGGGTGATGTTTTCTATGTTTGTTGGTTTAGGCCTTCCTGTAGGGGTGGGCAATAATGGTGGTTGTGTTGGATTTCTCTGGGCGAAGTTTGTGTTTGAGCTAGGGGTTCTTTGGTAAGAATTTGGGCTTGGGTTGGTGTGTGGGGTTGGGTTGGAAAAATGATAGGGTCTGGTGTGTAGGGTTGGTTTTGAATGGGGAGGTTGGAGTGTATACTTTTCTTCATACAGTTTAGCTAGAGCAAAGGCTTTGGAGATGTTATGGGGAGCTTGGATGACCACATCACGTTGGATTTCTATTTTTAGGCCACTAATAAAACAATCCAATTGAGCTTCAATGCTAAGGCCTTGGACACGATTTATCAGAGCTGTGAATATGGTGTAGTAATCAGACACAGAGTTGGTCTGAGTAAGTTTAAACAAAGCAGGTCTAGGGGATTCATAAGGAGAAGGTCCAAATTCTAATTCTAATGCTCGGGTAAACATACCCCATGAATGGAAAGTGTTTGTACGCTGCATAATTTGAAACCATGGCACAACATCTTTTTCCATGTGCACTGCCGTAATGGTGAGGCGGTGGTCATCTAGTGTAGCATAGTAGTTGAAGAATTGTTCAGCCTTAAAGATCCAATTCAACACCTCAGATCCGTCAAAATGTGGAAAATCCAGTTTAATGTTTCTAACTTGGAAAATCTGGTTGGTATCAGGAGAAGGTGAGTTCAAACTACTTGTTGTGGTTTTCAGTGTTCCCAATTGAGCTTCTACTTTTTCCATTCGGGACCTATCATCTGCTCGATCTTCCAGCAGCTTTTGTAAAGTGGTACTGATAGTGTTGAGCGTTGCCTCCATGGATTTCATGCGTGTGTTTTCAACCATGATGCAAGTAGCCAATGAAAGCACCAATGTAATAGTAACATAAAGATAAAAGGATGAAATTCAAGGTATTGTATTGGCTTCATGAAAAGTCATAAAAGTGAGTACAATTGGATCTATATTACTGAGTCAAGCTTTGTCTTCACCATTGCAGGTGGACCAATTATGTGGAGATCATCAGTTCAGTTTGTTGTTGCTATGTCCACAACTGAAGCAAGCAGAGTATATGGCAGCTAGTGAAGCTTCTAAGGAAGCCCTCTGACTTATGGGGTTGGTAAATGAGTTAGGTATTGAGCAAGGCGGAGTTCTGCTATATTGTGACAGTCATAATGCTATCTTCTTGGAAAACAACCAAGTATATCATGATAGGACCAAACATATTGATGTAAGATTTCACAAGATTAGAGAGTTGGTAGCTTGTGGGCAGATACTATTGTAGAAGGTTCACACTTCAGAAAATGCAGCTGATATGTTAACCAAGCTGGTTATTATGGACAAGTTTAGGCATTGCCTGAGCTTGCTGAAAATTCACTGGTGCTAGACTTTGGAGCGCTCCCAACCTAATGGCGGAAGATGAAGATTGATGATATTCGTCAATGTGGAGATTGTTGTGCAATGACTCATATCGCTAGATAACAACAATATAAGTTATGGGTTTGGGCTGATGTAAAGGGGTTAGGGTAGAGAGCTATATATATATGTTATGTAAACCTATTGTAATAAAAGAGAAGAATAGTCAAACACAAATCATTTATTCTTTAATAATACATAGTGGTAGCCTCTTAACGTTCTCGGGTACGTAGGTATAATTTGCCGAACCCCATTAACAAATTTTCTTGTTTCTTCTCTTATATTTATTCTATGCACTTTATTTGATTGTTTGTGGTCAACGATGTACAATGATTGCTTCCGCTGTACCAACAACACAAGCAATGGTTCAACCGAATGTGTTTAAGTCCAAAATAATCAAAGTTTTTCAAAGTTTAAGTGAAAATGTTTGCACTTTAGTGGCTCACACCATCTTATGAACTTATTACCATAATTATAAACATGCATAACAAGTTCATAAATCATGTATAAGTTTCAGTTAAGTGCTCAAAATGAGTTGGAACATGAAAATTTTCAACTTGAGTACCTTTAGAACTCAAATTTGGGGTTTTGTTTTGAAAGAGATTTTCTGAAATTTTTTCCCAAATATTTGAAGTTCTAAGTATGATTTTCATGTTCAAAAGAGAAAATTTGAAGAAACTAGACAGAGATGAACACTTACATGGAGAGTAAATGTGATTTTGTGAAGATTTTGCGTGGGAGATGAAGTTTGAAGAGAGAAAAATGACAAGCCTTAGGAGCTATCGTTGTTTTGGGTTAGTGTGGATGAGAGTGTGAAGGGATAAGGAGAAAGTCCACTTTAAGGATGATGGTTAGATTTCTTATAATACCCTTGCTGGCATACCATGCTTAGTGGACAGATTTCCCTATTGAGCGTGTGGCCATGGCCTTGGCCTTGGCGCATCAGGAGCTGGGGCTTGGTGTGAAGAATGAAGATTCTACCAGCCCAAAGAGCCCAAAGATTCAACCAATTGAAGAGTGGATTGAAAATGATTGATTTAGGAAACTTTCCTCTTTTGGCATATTTTTTGACATTTTGTTATTAGTTTTGTTTCCTTTTAAGTAAGTCTGTTATTTTTCTGTTGATAGTTCTTCTTGTATAAATATAGAGTAGGCTTAAGTTTGTATAATCATCTAATCAATAATCAAGGCATCATTCAATAAAGTTCAAGTTTCTCTTCTTCTCTTGATTTTCTTTTCCATTTTTGTTCATTGTTTCTTCTTCTTCCTTCCTCTTCTTGCTATACCATGGGGAAAGTTTTTTCACATGGTATCAGAGCACCCTTTTGAGGGTGTCTCTGCTGCGCAACTAGGCACCATTTCCCTCACTGACTGCATATGCTTTCTTCCTCCTACATTGCCAACATTTTTCCCTACACTCTCATTACTTAGATGGCTAACCAGATTATCAATCCAATTCTTGATCCTTCAAGTCCCTACTATCTCTCATCAAGTGAAAATCCAGGAGCAATATTTGTCTCTAGCCTGCTAAATGGTGAGAATTATCACCAATGGTCAAGGGCAACGACAATTGCTCTTGACACCAAGAACAAGTTGTGTTTCATAAATGGATCTCTGCCTAGACCACCCCCAACTGATTTAATGCAGCTTGTTTGGAGTAGATGCAACAATCTTGTTGTTTCTTGGCTCACTCAATCCATGCAACCCTCCATAGTACAGACCATCCTTTGGATGGATTCAGCAGCAGAAATATGGAAAGATCTTAAAGAGAGATACTATCAAGGAGATATCTTTAAGATTTCTCAAATCATTGGGCAGATGCACTCAATCAAGCAAGGAACCTCCTCAGTTGATAAGTTCTTTACACAAATGAAGGGACTATGGCAACAGCTTGATGACTACACACCAATTCCTATGTGTGAGTGTGAAATAAAGTGTCATTGCAGATTGGTTCCTGTCATGAAGAAGTATAGGGAAAATGAGTACATCATATGCTTCTTGGCAGGACTCAATGATCAATTTTCAGCTGTAAGGTCACAGATAATGCTGATGCAGCCCTTGCCACCAATTAATAATGTGTTCTCCATCCTCATCCAACAAGAAAGACAAATGGCACTTGAAAATCTTTCAACATCTCAAACTCTGTCTAGTATCAACAGTTATGACACAAGACAGAGTGGCAGAGGTAGAGGCCTTAGAGGTTCAATAGGTGGAAGATCCAACACTCAAAGAAGAATGGCAAGCAATTCAAGAGGAAGAGGACAAAAGATATGCACTTTCTGTCAAAAGATAAGTCACACAGAGGATATTTGCTACAAGAAGCATGGATTTCCTCCTAGCTTCTCCAACACTACTACTAATATCAATAGCTACACTGGAACAGATAACAAAATCAGTGAACAAGAAGATGAGATAAAACAAGAATTTGGAAATGATGCAGCAGACATTGGATCTGCTTTCACACCTGCTCAGCATAATGCTCTCAAGGCAATGATTCAAGAGTCAATGAATCAAACCATCCATACAACTAATCAAGTCAGTATGACTTCAAATTCAATAGCAGGCTCCTCAGGTAATATCAATCTTGACAATATGCACAAATCCATCACATGGATTCTAGACACAGGTGCAACAGATCATGTCTGTTGCACCCTTGCTGCCTTTCACGATTTCAAGAGGATCAATCCTCTTACCATATCATTACCTAATGGTAACAAAGTAGCAGCTAATTACTCAAGGACCATAATTTTCTCAGACATTTTGTACATTTCAGATGTCTTATATATTCCTAGTTTCAACTTTAATTTAATATCTGATTCTAGATTTGCCAAGTCTTTAGGCTGCACCTTGATTTTTCAAACAATCATTGTGAAATTCAGGACCAACACTCCTTGAAGATGATTGGTGCAGCTGAGCTAAGGAAAGGATTATATGTTCTTACTGTTTTCAGCAAACACATTGCTAAAGCTCACAATGTGAACCTTTTTACTTCTTACAATGATGGAAATTTGTGGCATAGTAGATTAGGCCATCTATCTCATAGAAAAATGCAACTTATGCAATCTTCTTTTCCTATTATCAAGTGTAATAAGACTAATGATCCCTGTGAAGTTTGCCATTTAGCTAAACAAAAGAGATTGCCTTACAATTCTAGCATAACTAGTTCTGATAAGTGTTTTGATCTTCTTCACATAGATATTTGGGGACCAATCTCTACACCATCCACTTTTGGCAACAAATATTTCTTAACCATAGTGGATGATAAATCAAGATTCACTTGGATTTTTTTATGAAACAGAAAAGTGAAACAATTTTGTTAGTTAAAGGGTTTGTATCTTATGCTGAAACTCAGTTTGGATAAAAAATTAAAGTTGTTAGGACTGATAATGGACATCAATTCATATTAAAATAATTTTATCTTGAAAAGGGTATTGAACACCAAACAACATGTGTTGAAACACCTCAACAAAATGGTATTGTTGAGAGAAAACACCAACATATTCTTGGTGTTGCTAGATCTTTAGTTTTTCAATCTAATGTTCCTATATGCTTTTGGAATTTTGCTATTGCATATGCTGTGCATCTAATAAATAGACAGCCAAGTCTCTATCTTAACAATAAGTGCAAATATTGCATAGTATGATATTTCTAACTTGAAGATTTTTGGTAGTCTTTGTTTTGCTTCCACCTTGGTTAACCACAAGAAGAAGTTTGACTCAAGATCCAGAAAATGTGCCTTCTTAGGATTCAAGCAAGGGACCAAAGGATTCATTCTGCTTGACATCAATATCAATGAAATCTTCATAAGTAGAAATACTACCTTTTATGAACATATTTACCCTTTTAAAGACCAAAACAGTAGTGATAATGAGTCTAGGCACCAGATAGATATTTTTTCTAGCCCTGCATCAACTTATGCACCACATAATGACCCTACACCAACTGATGGCACCACTTACAACAGAACCAAGACATCATAGTGCCCTTACCTCAAGCTGAAATACAATTAGATCCTCCTAATCAACATCAATATCCTAACCCTCTCCAACCTGTTACATCTTCATATCAACATATCAGTGAAGACTCTCAACAACCTACAAAACCTCATAGAATTAGAGGACCTCCTAGCTATTTGAAAGACTATCATTGTAGCTTATTAAGCAAGTCTAATCCTATCAAGACAAATAGTAGGCATCCTATAGATAAAAATCTTAGCTACCACAACCTGTCTATAAGTCATAAGAAATTCTCTCTATCCATATCCATTGACCAAACACCCACCTCTTTCACTGACGCTATTAAACACCCTGATTGGAGAGAAGCCTTTCACAGTGAACTTGAAGCCTTAAATAAGAACAACACTTGGACCTTGTCTCATCTGCCTAATGACAAAAGGGCAATATGGTGCAAATGGGTTTTCAAAATCAAACATCATACTGATGGATCTATAGAGAGATTCAAGGCTAGGCTTGTGGCAAAGGGATTCAATCAAACCGAGGGTATTGACTACAAAGACACCTTTAGTCCAATAGTTAAAATGGCAACAATTAGGGTGCTCCTTTGTTTGGCAGCTATACATAAGTGGCATTTGCATCAGCTTGACATCAATACAACTTTCTTACATGGTGACTTAAAGGAGATTGTGTACATGAAGACTCCACCAGGTCTCATTGTCCCTGATCCAAGCCTAGTATGCAAACTGCAGAAATCCATTTATGTCTTGAAGCAAGCCAGCAGACAATGGCATGAGAAGATCACCACTACTCTCCTAAAACTTGGTTATGTGAAATCTTTCTCTGACCACTCTCTCTTTACCAAAGGCATCAAAGATAATTTTACTGCAATTTTAGTTTATGTTGATGATTTAATTGTAACAGGAAACAACTTGCAAGAAATAATTGAAACCAAATCCATCTTACACAACACTTTCAGCATTAAGGATCTTGGCAGTTTAAAGTTTTTCCTTGGCATGGAAGTTGCTAGATCTAACCAAGGTATTGCCCTTTATCAAAGGAAGTATACTCTAGACTTATTAGAACAAACTGGTCTACTAAGTTCCAAACCTGCAAGTACACCTATGGAATACAACTCCAATCTTCATTCTAAATCAGGTACACCACTCAAAGATATAACCAGTTATAGAAGATTATTAGGAAAATTGCTATACTTGACTCACATTAGACCTGATATATCTTTTGTTGTTAGTTCATTAAGTCAATTTCTTGATTCACCTACTAATCTTCATTACAAAGCTGCTACTAGAGTGCTTAGATATCTAAAGAACACACCAGGACAAGGCATTTTCTTCTCTTCAAATAACACAACAACCATACAAGGTTACTCTGATTCAGATTGGGCCAAATGCATTGACACAAGGAGATCAATTACTGGTTGGTGCTTCTTTTTAGGCAATGTTTTGGTTTCCTGGAAGAGCAAGAAACAGAACATTGTTTCACGATCTTCCTCAGAAGCTGAATACAGAGCACTTGCCATGGCTGCTTGTGAAGCTCAATGGTTATTATTCCTCTTTAGAGATCTTGGGATAGCTCATTCCAGACCTGTTAGCATCTTTTGTGACAATAACTCAGCCTTACACATAGCTGCAAATCCTATTTTTCATGAAAGAACAAAGCACGTTGATGTGGATTGCCATGTTGTTAGAGAAAGAGTCTTTAACAACACAATACATCTTCTTCCCATCCACACTTCTCTTCAATCGGCTGACATCTTTACTAAATCATTATCTCCATCTCCATTCCTCAATAATCTTACCAAACTCGGCATCATTGATATTCATGCGCCTAGTTTGAGGGGTCTGTGAAGAATGAAGATTCTACCAGCCCAAAGAGCCCAAAGATTCAACCAATTGAAGAGTGGATTGAAAATGATTGATTTAGGAAACTTTCCTATTTTGGCATATTTTTTGAAATTATGTTATTAGTTTTGTTTCCTTTTTAAGTAAGTCTGTTATTTTTCTGTTGATAGTTCTTCTTGTATAAATATAGGGTAGGCTTAAGTTTGTAAACTCAACTAATCAATAATCAAGGCATCATTCAATAAAGTTCAAGTTTCTCTTCTTCTCTTGATTTTCTTTTCCATTTTTGTTCATTGTTTCTTCTTCTTCCTTCCTCTTCTTGCTATACCATGGGGAAAGTTTTTTCACACTTGGCCTGGCCTTGGTACATCACGCCTTACCTAGGCGCACAGGCGTTGGCCTTGCTGCACCAGAATTGTGGCCTAACGCATCAGCACTAGCCTTGGTGTATCAGACACCATTGTTATATAAAGCATATTACTTACTTCCTCGTTAAATTGTACAAGTACGTTATCTCAAATGTATTTTTTGGTGTTTTTATTGTTTTTATTGATGTATGATTATGCATTGTGGGTTGATGTGGTTGGTTATTTATTTTTGTATAATTTATTAGTTGATGTGGTTTGCTATCTATTTGTTGAAGTGGTTTACTTCATTGATGTGGTCTACTACGTCTTTTTTTTAATATTTTAATTTTCTTGGGCATAGTGTTATTTTGTCTTGTGTTTTGTGGATAGTGATTATCTGTCATTAACGGTGTTCCATTCTTTATCTCAAGTCAATCATATATTAACACGTGGATGCATATATATTGCATACAGTGAATACATATAACACTACTTTTTATCCTTGCAAATGACTAATTATATAAAACTAGCTTATCACTATGGTGGGCACTTTATGATAGAGAGATGGTAACATCTAATATAAGTATCAAAGAATTGATAAGTTTCCGCCTATGGATATAGACTTGGTAATCATCAAGGATATGAAGACCTTGTTCAAGCAGTATCATCACTATCAAGCTATGTATTGGCTTAACCCCATAATTTGTTATCTAGAAATATGTTTAATGCACATTGGAAAAGATAAAAGTATTAATGATAGGGATGAGGAATTCTTCGAGTCAGAGAATGTGAAGAAATGTATCCATGACAATGATGAAAATGAAATGTATATATACTTTGACATCCAATATTGGATATTGACGGTATTGAATTTGCTAATGATCTCTGTTATTCTCTTATGATGATTCCATTTACAAACCTCTATCACTTGCAAATTTTTAAGATGGTGGTGATGTGGAACTATACTATTTGCATGAACTACATAAATTAGTGCTTGGACAACTACCTAAAGAAGATGAACATGTTGACCAAGACAAAGAATGAAGCCTAAAAAGAAAGAAAAAAACCCAAAGAATAAGAATTAACCCCCAAAAAAATAAGTCAACCCAAAAGAAGAAGAAAATAACCCCAAAAAAGAATCATGTATAACAACATAATAAGGATATCCCTTAAATTGTAGGAGATGGATATCAATATACAACCTCTTTTGAGAAACATATATATGAATCAATGAATATATATACTTTCTTTTCTATCCAACAACATTTAAATATCCGTCAAAAACAAGTAAATAGATCCGAAACATATAAAATGCAATTAATCCGGCCGTGGAACAAGCTATTATTGCGAAAATTGGTGAATACAACCAACTATCATTAAGAATCTCATCTTTAGACCATTTAATTTCTACTAATGATGAAGGAAATGCATTAAGTGATTATCCCATTTTTAGTGAACAAAGTGTCTTTCATCGTGTGCATCTTGAGATTGAAATAGATTTTGCCAACCTAAGATTTTTTAAGAATGCAATGAAGGACTACAACATTTTCCTTGGAAGAGAAATTAAATGGTAGAACAATTACTTCAGGTGGGCAAGAGCAGTTTTTGCAAATCCTAATTGTGCTTGGTTGGCTTAGTGTGCATGTGACAATATGTTGAACACTTATCAACTCAAAACATTTAACCCAAAATGTACATGTTATAGGACATTCCAAAACAAGGCAACAAACAAGGATTGGGTTGCAAAAATCTAGAGACTAGGTTGGTCACATAACCTCATTTAAAGAGGAATTAAGCAATAAGTTTGATGAAGGAGGACTTCATGGCTCATTTGGAGGGGGAAATGTGACCATGCCTTGAAGATGGCTAGAAAGGTTATTGAAGTATTAGAGAAGAAGTGATATGGTCAACTATAGGATTACTTAAAATAAGTGTAAAAGTGTAACCCTAGATCAACTATTATAATGGAAATTCATTATATTCTTGATTCACGTCTTTGTTTAAAAGATTGTTCATATGCCTAAATACATGTAAGGAAGGTTTCAAGGGTGGACTTAGGTCTATAATTAGAATAGATGGGTGCTTTGTGAAAGGATACTATAGGGGACAACTCCTCTTTGTTGTTGGATATGATGATAATTGGTGGGGATTCAGAGAGAGGATAACTGAAAAAAAATTCTAGGACTCCTTGAAGAAGCATTAGGTTCTTAGGACATGTTTGGTTGGAACTTTGTATTAAACCAACAAAAGGGTTTGAAATCTACAATCACCATGGTTTAGAAGGAGAGATGTGAATTCAGAATTTCCCTAGTGGTACAAAAAAATGCAAAGGACATAGAAGGCAACATGATCAAGATACAATGAACTGGAACATTATCAGAAGACATGTAAAGGTCCTGGAATCACAAAAACTACTACAATAAAGGGTAACAAGAAAATGGCAAAGAATAATTTACGGGAAGAAATGGGGCATGATGAGGATCATTCGCAACCTGAATTATCTCTGACACAATTTAACATAATTTTCATGATATGTTTTGGTTATTGTACATTTATCTCTATGCGAGAGAGTCAAATTGGTTCGTCTAAGACAAATAATAGTAGATTGAATTAGGCTAAAATTGACACATTTTCTCGAATTCCATCTAATGTGAGGTACTCAGTGGTGTTGCGTACAATCCTGGTTGGAGACCAATTTTGGTTCATTTCATTTTATTTAGGAATTTAATTGGGGCAGAATATTTTAGTTATGGACTAAAGTGGTTACTTTTAAATATTTCAGTTTGAAGATGACACTCCATTGGAGCCATGTATTAGACCACACCCTATCAGACCACCTACTAGGAGGATACATCACATAAGCCAACAATAACAAAGCCATGTAAATGCAATCCAACGTCAACTCAGACCATTTAATATTGTGAGGACAAGAATAGTAAAACTTTGCACAACTCTTCCAATCCAACACCATTCACCTACTTTTACTTTTAGGTTCATGCCTCTTGGTTCTCGGCCACCAAGATCCACAACAAAAGAAGCTAACGAGAAACTAAAGTTGAATTTATTGTTAGTGAGATACTTTGTGGAAATCATAGTTTGTTTTGATGGAACTATTAAATAAGTGAAAAAATGTACTATTTTTCCATTACTTTTTATGACACTTATCTTGATTAATCATGTTTAAAACCTAACTTATAACACACTTTTTAGATAAATTTTGTATGTTTAAATAAAATAATTTTTTATCACTTCTTGTCCAAGTTTTCTCTAAATTTTGTAGGAAAATGAAGCAAAAAGAATTAACTCAAAGATAGCCAAGAATACAAGTCAAAACACAAGTGAAAAACACAAAAAGAATTTGTCAAAACAAACAAGCTAAGCATGGCATGTTATGTGCTCAGCTTGTAGCCAAAAATATTGCTTTGGTGAAAGGTAGCTTACCTTACCTTGAAGAAATTCAAGCTAGTTGTGCCATGTAAAATGAATAAGTTAAAAGTTTACCTTGCCTTGAAAAAATCATGTTAAAAGTGCCAAGTAACCAACCAAAATTAATTCAAGAACCATGGGAAAAGGGTTGCTTCAACTTGAAGAAAGGTAGGTTACCTTCTGTCGTGATATGATTTTCAGGTGAAAGACCGGCTCTATGAATTAGAGAGAGACGAACTCAATTTATACCTATCTCGATTGATTTGGAAATGTCGCTACAATTTTTGCAGTTAAAACATATAAAACTCTATGTAATGCCCAAATTGGATATGGTCTTTTGAACTTGAGTTCTTAGCTCGGGAGTCAATTACGACACCCCATCCGCCCGTATTAAAATGGTACTCTTGCTAACAACATGAACTCTTGTACCCTAAAAAAATATTTAATTATTAAAACAAAATAATTTATTTTTTTATATTTGTGTCTGATGAGAATTCATTTTGTTGCTACGTATCACTAAGTGCAATAGGGAAATCAATACTACGTAGTTTTGGTTCGAAAATTGAATGATTAGTTTGGTTGTTTTGGAAAATATTGATAGATTTGGTGGAGTTGATTTTAAAATATTTATAATATATTTATGTGATTGTAGGCGGTGTTGGTCGTAAACCTTCTTCTCATTCTCATTTTCAGAGAAGTTAGAGATGATGTGATCTAGATCTTACTATAAAACTTCCATCTTTTATTAAGTGATAAAATAATTTTGAATTATTTTTATATGGAATTGATAGCTTAGAGATGGTGTTGGTCATAGACCTTCTTCTTATTTTTAGAGAAGTTAAAGATGATTCAAATCATGACTTTACTATAAAAATTTCATAAAATTCATTGATAAAATAATTATTTATTGTTAAAAAACTTGTAATTATTAAGTTTACTGTTGAATTAGTTTAATTATTATTTATTCAAATACTTTAACTTTCAATTAATTATTAAGAAAATAAAAATAAATACTTATATGTGGGGAGACCTGCATGAAGCCCATGTGGCCCTCAATGGAATAACCACTCCATAGTTTGATGAATAATGTTTCCTTGTAGTATTTTTTATCACAAGGAGTGCATCAAATGATCCACGTCTTTCAAATTCTACTAAAACTTATGAAAATTTAAGTCCTTAAGGTTAGTTTGGGAGTGGGATTTTGAATGGGAAGAAAGGAAAAGAGAAGGTTTGGGATCCTTGAAATATACTTGTGAAATGACTCTCAAGCCTTCCTTTTCCTTTTCTTCCCTCCAAAATCCAACTCCCAAACAAACTCTTAATCTCAAGTAGTTTGTTTAAGGCTTCATTCCACATATTTGTAGAGTATTCAGGTTGGAGTTGGCTTCAAATTGTCATAGCACACAAACAAACACGTTAGTATCCAAGAGGGGTGGATAGTTACTTGTTAAGGTGTCTATCCAAGTGAAGATGATGTTATGGTAACAATATACTTTTACTGACTGTTAGATTTATTTAAGTGTGAAGTCTCACATTGGATATGCGGTGGGAATGAGTGAAAGAGTTTATAAGTAGCAAAGACTCATGGAACCAATGTCTTAAGGTTTTGGTTCAATGTGAGATATCTCACTTATGATTCTTCACTCTTCTCATACATCAGTAACAATGGAATTTCACCTGTGGTTGGAGGCTCCCCAATGGTGGATGATACACTGACACTGTTAGTGTACAAATTTTAAACTCAATAATAATCTCAAGTTAAGTGATATGAAGTGGAAAAAATATAAAGATCTATACATGCTAGTTGTGGGGTTGCTAACTTTTGAATGAAGGGTTCCACCACCAAATTGGAGACTCGTGAAGGGCAATAGAAGAAGCGTCACAAATATGATGAAGGAAAAGAAACCATATCCTTTTCTTATATTTCTACATGTTTTTCTCTCTCTCTCTCTCTTTTCCTTGATCTCTATATTCGTGTACTGCTACTCTCTCTTTATCTCTATGTTACTTAAATGCCAATGGCAATGTGAATGGACATGACAATGGAGAAAAATAATTCCCTCTGATGTCTTCAAAAAATGATATTTATGGGAGACACCGAAAATATCAAGAGATAACATTTATGCCAACAGTTTTTGCAACTTCATTTTTTTCTTTCACTCTCTGGTCTTCCCTTTAATTTTGTTCGGCTTCTTTTTTCATCTCTTCATCTCTCTTTTTTACGTTTTCTTTTCACTCTCCTTCGGTTTCACTTTTTTTTAAAAACATTCCTATTCCCATTTCTGTAGCCTTCTCCTCTCATTAAGTTTCTTAACTCAAAATGAAAAGAGGCATGTGATTTTTAGGTTATGAAGATTCACTTCAATTGGTATAATGAAAATAAAGAGAAATGTAAAGGGTGGAAACTTTTCATCTACTCTCGCAGCTTATTAATTGGTTTCAATTTTCAAAGTTGTTAATGCGATTTTCAATTGATCACCTAAAACTTGGTTTCAATGTCCAAAATGTTTTATTTGAAAGTGTTGACAAGTGAACTAAAAAGTAGAATATATACCTTAGTTCACTCGTCATCTCAAGCATATATTTTAAACAATTTGTATTCAAGGCTAAGTAATGTTAACGGAGTCTCAAACAACCTGCTCCGACGAGTGGTAGTTAATTGTTGTTTAGTGTATTATACAAGGTTTGAAAATCATATTTTCCCGGCCGGAACACGTGGGAAAAGTTAAGTTTAACCAATGTATAATTCTCATGTTGATATTGTTTAAGAAATTATTCCATCATTCTAAACATATTCTCCTATTAAATTTGTAAATAGTTAGTTTCTTTACTTTTTCATGTTTATCATTTTATAAAATCACAAAAATAACTTTATTTGTTACTTTTTACTTTTGATAAAAGATACAAAGTATTATTACATTTCTGTTAGGCAATTTCATGTGGTTCTACATAACCATATACTATACTACAATTGAATCTTGGAAGAGATGCAAGTGTAACATATAATAAAGTGTTAACTTATAAATTTTATTTGTTGGAAAAGAATTCTTATAAACATAAGTTCAAACCAATTCATGGTTTGTAACTTTGTGAATAGGAACAACATACAAATTGTGCAATTCAATCAATAGATTATTACTTTTAAATAAAGAGTAATGAATAATTAATCTAACTTTTACATTTCTGTCATTTATTTTCTGCAAGTAACTCTTTCTTTTCTTTATTTACATTCAATCACTTAAATTCCATAGCCTACGAACTATTTTATTTTTCTTTATTTACTTTCTGTCATTTACTTTCTGTCATTTACTTTTATGCACATACTAACATTCTAACTATTTATTTATTGTTTTAGTCTTTATACCAACATTTCATAAGAAATGGTACAATTAACTTTGATACCAACCTTTCATAAGAAATGGTATGATTAACTTAATAAAAAGAAGCCGACCTTTTATGATATGGTTAATTCAACCCGAAAGGGAGTAAATAAATAAAGTTATCACTTATCACTCTCAATCACTCGAAACTTGCAAACCAAAAGTAGTAACTCTTGTTAATGGATACGATATGGTGTTTGTAATGGATATAACATGTTGTTCTTAATCATACTTCATTGTAATGGGTACAATATGGTGTTTGTATTAAATTATTTTGCATATCCCATGAAGGTTTTATTTAGTTCATTATGATATATGTATACTTGTTATGTTTAAAGATACAAAATATTGATCAACATAATTTCATCTCATTAATAAATGACATTTTTAATAAATAAATATCCCTCACAACAATATTTCTTGTACAATTACAGAAGAAAACATTATCTACTTCAAACGACAAATCCTTACAATACTAACAACGCAAATAACATTGAACACAACAACTACAACCATAACTTTTATGGATCATATCACATATTCTTTCATCATCATCATTCATTTGAATTTCTTTTACATTCACTTGCACTTCAATCATGTCCATAATATCAGCCCGCAACTTAGGTATATTCGTAAAACTTTCTCCCTTTATTGATTAGCTTCTTTCTCAATCTTCAGCCCACATAAAAAGTTACACAATATTGGTTTCCCTATTGAAATATAATCAACATATCATGTCAAAAATAGCAGTGTGTAAGTACTGAAATAAAATATTATCTAAAAATATAAACAGTCATATAATTGTTTCTTTGAGTTCTTCATAGTTTTTAATGTGTAAAAAATGTCACCTCTTTTACAATGAGCATTTGAGGAGGAAATCTTCGAGATTACAACCCACTAGCCACAATAGAATTGCCATACATGCTCACAATAGGGTTAGGATTTTGTTTCAAAATGTAAGATAACATTTAATCATATAACTCGTGTGGTGATCTTGTGAATTTGGGGTGGAGATTTGTGGTTTAGGGTTCCAAAATTGAGTGACATCTAATTCTTACCTCTTTTCCATGATTAAGGAAGAATATTATTCAAATGACTTCATCTTGTGCTTTTTTTAGAAAAAAATAACTGAAATAACGTCACTTCAGTTATTAAATTTCATTTTACTAGTGAATATCTATCTATATAGAATATGTCACACGTCATGAGTCTATCACTATTAATAGATACATGTAGACAGAGGAACTAACATGAAACATAGTTTACAAAAGTGAGATCTGAGACCGCTCAATAAATGAAATACCTAGGAGTTTTGTTTTCATGAGTTATTTGAAAATTATTTAATTTGAGTTATGAGGTAGCAAATATGGGGTGCACAAAAATTATAAAGGACTCAAATGGATATTTATTCTATTTATATTTATGCTTTTCCTAAACTAATTCTATATAGTTGCCCTTTTTAGTTTAGCCATTGCTAATTATTTTATTTTGATTATGTAGCTTTCTTTTGAATTTGAATTATGTGTTTCAAGTTTTGTGACAGTATTCTCAAATTGTGAATTTTGTAGTATATAATTAATTATTTTAAGTTATTTGGGTGTAATGAATTTTGAGTGTAAGGAATTTTGAGTGTAAATTTGCGAAAACTGTTCCATAGCATGAAAATTTAGAACAAATAGTACATAGGTAGTGACACTCATTTCGTCATGTATTTACTAATATCACTCCTTATAATTGCTGTTTTTTACGCATATTTCTATGATAAATTTTCTTTTCTTTTTTTTGTTATTTATATATATAAATATAACTGCTTGCATAATCCTTTTACAAATATAATATTACAGTTTCAAAATAAAAAAAACAAACCGATGTTTACATTTATGAAATTGAAAATATGGCCGTATTTTACTTGCAATGAATATACTTTACGACATTATTCTGTCTTCCTTTACTCTTATGACTTTAAAATTATGGACTAAGAAATTGATTTATATGAAGATAGACAGACTAATACATAAGACTCTCTTTAGTGAAGTCTGAGCAGAATAATTATGCACACTTTTGCCTCATGCTCAATAAATAACAACTTTATCATTGTTCCTATCCGGCGAACCAAAGAGTCCCAAGCCTGGTCGCCAAGGTGGACCCCACTTGTTGGGACCACCAGAGTTGATCCAAGGGACAGCATGATTTCCGTACTCCACCAACCTACCTGCCAGCACAACAAACAGGTCACAGAACGGACACCAAACCAACCACAGGCTAGAAGACAAGAGTGGCACAGCGTACGGTCCTGACAGACCGTCTGACACGGGAAAAGTAACTCCCGACAACACCTTTGGTCGGCCACGCGTCGCACCACCAGCCAAAAGCCCAATGTCAACTCTCCCTTCTATAAATAGGAGCATCCACCAACAGGAAGTATCTTAATCTCTTCACTCTCTAATATTACTCATTATTACTATTTACCTTCACTATTCTCTCTCTAGTTCATACACTGACTTGATCGTCGGAGAACCTTTTCAGGTACCTCCACCGGTGGGTCCAACTCTCCTGCTTCTTCCTACCGCTTTGTCGACTACCTTCTACCCCTTCATCAACATCTGATCCATCATAGCCCGTATCTTTGTGTTCTAGTAAAGAACATTGGCGCCGTCTGTGCTTCCTACTCACACAATGGTAACCACCAGAAACCGAGCTCTATCAACCAGCCAAGTCGACCCTGCACCAAGTACCCTTCCCCCACCGAGACAATCATCCCACCAAGCTAGCTGAAGCCATCATACAACTCCAGAACAGCAGCCAACCACCCAACACCTTCTCCAGATGCTGGAATGCCAAGAGCGACTCATCCAGCAGCAGGCCGACGTAATACAAGAACTCCGCCACTCCAAAATCAACCCTGAGGATCATTCTGAACGCACTCTTCACGAAAGTAACCTTGACGAGTCAGCAAACGAATCCCAACCACCATCCCAACCAACCCCACACCACTCTTGTGGTGCTAGGCATCCCTTTACACCTACTATCATGGCTTACCCGTTACCCTCCCATTTCCACCGCCCAACAAACATGGACCAATATGATGGGACGGCGGACCCACAAGACCACCTCGACGCCTTCGAGGCTTCTATGTTATTCCATGGAGCGACTGACCCCATCATGTGCAGGGCTTTCCCCTTGGCTCTTAAAAAAGCGGCCCTTCAATGGTTCACCCGCCTAGCCCCAAACAGCATCAACACTTGGGGAACCCTTGCTTCCGTTTTCAACACAAGATTCACAGCAAGCAAGGAGCAACCAAGGTCATCATACACACTGTCTGGCATTCGCCAGGGATCTAATGAATCCATCCGGGCATACCTCGATCGGTTCAATACCGAGGCTATGAAGGTACGTACCCTAAGCCCCGAAGTAGCAGTGCATGTCCTCGTTATGGGACTCCAGGAAGGTCTTTTCCACACGGAGTTAGCCAAATACACCGACCTTACTATGGAAGACCTCCGTTCCAAGGCCCAGCAATTCATCAACCTCGAAGAAACCCACCACA
>NC_032012.1:8906453-8907826 GCF_001865875.1 Lupinus angustifolius
CCCACCACATGCACACCCATACCGAGCCCCAAACACACCACCCCTCACGGGAAACCAAACGGCCAAGACCACAAGACCTACCCCGCGACCTACCCTCACTAGCCAAAAAGGCCAAATACTCCACCTATACCCTCGTGAACGCCAGCCGTTCCCGAATCTTGCAAGAGGTCCTCTCCACTCACCTCGTCCAACTCCCACGCCCTCGCCCTGCAAAGCCCGGCCCACAAGACTGGTCCAAATATTGTGACTACCATAGTATGTTCGGTCACTTAACCAATGACTGCACCCAGCTCCGAGATACCATCGAAGACCTCATACAGGCTGGTCATCTACAGCGATTCATCGCAGGTTTAGAACAACGCCGACGATCACCGCCACCCCGTCGTCCAGAACCTCCAAGAAGACGATCCCCCCCACAATTTCAACAATGACGCCCTACCCCGCGTCCTCAGACGGATAGGCATCGGGCAGACAATCGGAGACCGCGGAGCCCAGTTGATCTCAACACCATCTCCGGCGGTTTTGCTGCCGGGGGTACCTCGAGGACCGCCCAAAAAAAACATATGTCCGGGAGGTAATGCACGTCGCTGCCAGAAGCTACCAGCAGAAACAGCATTACAGATCCACTCCCCCCATTACTTTCGACGATCGGGATTATGAAGGTGTTGTCCGAGGCCACGATGACCCTCTCGTCATCACCGCCAAACTCAACAACAAAAAGGTTAGTCGCTTGTTCATTGATCAAGGTAGCTCGGCTGACGTTATTTTTCAGGATCTATTTGAAAAAATGGAGCTCCAGGATCGCGACCTGCTACCTTATGATGGACAGCTGGTCGGATTTTCCGGTCAAGGAATCACTCCCAGGGGATACGTAGAGATTTGGCTTACAGTCGGCGACCACTCCATGAGCTGGACCGTCCAAACAAAGTTCTTGGTCGTCCAGTGCGATTCCGCATATAACGCCATAATCGGCCGGCCAACTTTGAACAAGCTTGGAGCCATCGTCTCTACACCCCACCTCTGCATGAAGTTCCTCTCCATCAGTCTCCAAGTCTGCACCGTCAAAGGAGACCAACACTCGGCCCGCAGTTGCTACCAGATGAGCCTTCGCCCCCACTTTAACAAGCAGCACGTTCCTCCCTCCAAAAGACCTCGGAGCGTGCACATGGTAGAGTTGGACGTCCGGGCGGACGAAGGAGACTTCCGACCACAACCAGAGGGGGAAAATCGGGACCTCTTCGCCACAATCAAAGGTCACGACTGGAGACATCGCTAAAGGCAAATCGGGACCTTTTCGCCTGGTCAGCGGCAGATATGCCGAGCATAGATCCTTCTTTCGCCTGCCATCGACTGACAACAAAACCAGGGGCTAA
>NC_032012.1:8907926-8964698 GCF_001865875.1 Lupinus angustifolius
TTGCGTTGGTGAAGAAACCATCAGGGAAGTGGCGGATGTGTGTGGACTACACAGACCTCAATAAGGTATGCCCTAAAGACCCTTATCCTCTCCCAAACATTGATCATTTGGTGGATAATTCTTCAGGATATCAGTACCTGTCCTTCATAGACGCATACTCCGGCTACAATCAGATCTCGATGTACCCCCCCGACCAAGAAAAGACTGCATTCATCACTGATCAAGTCGCCTACTGCTACACTGTCATGGAAGTCTACATGGACGATATGATCGCCAAAAGTCTTCCCGGCGAAGATCATGTCTCCATTTTGGAAAGCATTTTTTGTCAACTCCGCAAATACAACATGCGGCTAAACCCCGAAAAATGCACTTTCGGAGTAGAGGCGGGCAAGTTCCTCGGTTTCCTTCTAACCTGCCGGTGGATCGAAGCAAATCCTTCCAAATGCCAAGCAATCATCGACATGAGAAGCCCCCGCACGGTCAAAGATGTCCAACAGTTAAATGGGCGACTAGCCGCGCTATCCAGGTTTCTCCCATCTGCCGTGAAACATTCACTTCCTTTGTTCCAGTTATTGAAGAAGAGCAAGAAGTTTGAATGGTCTGAGAGTTGTGAAGCGGCATTCAACACCTTCTAGCAATACCTGGCCGCCCCACCTATTCTCTCCAAGCCACTACCAGAAGAAATCTTGTATGTGTATTTGGTCGTGTCTGATGGGGCGGTGGCAGCCGTACTGATACGAGAAACGACAGAAGGTCAAAATTCAGTCTATTTCACAAGCAAAGCCCTGCAAGGCCCAGAATTAAGGTACCAAAAGCTGGAAAAAGTGGCATATGCGTTGTTGGTCGCCACACGAAGACTACGCCAGTACTTCCAATCTCATACAACGATCGTCAGGACTAATCAGCCAATCAGGCAAATTTTGCATAAGCCAGAGTTGGCCGGGCGGATGATCACTTGGTCAATAGAACTTTCCCAATTTGACATCTGTTTCGAACCTCGCACGGCCATCAAGAGCCATGTCCTATCTGACTTCGTGGCTGAGCTAGCCGCACCAGAGGGCGATCCAGAGCAGGTATGAACCATCTTCGTCGACAGGTCTTCTAACCCGAGAGGCAGCGGGGCAGGCATTCTGTTGGAAGATGGGCAAGGAGTAACCATCGAACATTCCCTTACTTTCACATTTCCAACGTCCAACAACCAGGCGGAATATGAGGCATGTATTGTCGGGCTACAGTTGGCAAAGGAAGTGGGCGCCCGTAAGGTATTAATTTGCAGCGATTCTCAATTAGCTGTATCTCAAGTTTCAGGTGCATATCAAACCAAGGACGCCCTCCTCGGGAAATATCTGCTCAAGGTAAAGGAGCTCATGGCCAACTTCGACGAAGCAACCATTCAACATGTACCCCGAGAAAGCAACGCCCGAGCCGACATTTTGTCCAAACTCGCCAGCACCAAATGCATCAGGAACAATCAATCTATCGTCCAAGGAACAGTCTACCACCCGAGTGTCTTGGCAGTAGAACGGGTAGAGATCCCAAACAACTGGATGGGCCCTTTCATCCGATACATCCTCCATGGCACCGTACCTCCCGACACGAAGGAAAAACAACGGTTCCTCAGATGTTCCTCTTGGTACACCCTGCTCCGGGGAACATTATATCGACGAGGATTCACCGCCCCCTTACTCAAATGTCTTGGTCCAGAACGGGCGGATTATGTCCTCAGAGAAGTTCACGAGGGAAGTTGTGGACATCATTTGGGCGCCGCCTCACTCGCTAAGAAGGTGCTACGTGCCGGATACTACTGGCCCACAACGGAAAAGGAAGCGACCAACCTCACTTGAAAATGCACCCGTTGCCAATTGTTCGCCGATCTCCATAAAGCCCCACCAGAAGAACTAACCACAACGCAAGCACCTTGGCCTTTCTGTAGGTGGGGTATGGACATCCTGGGGCCTTTCCCTCAAGCAGCAGGGCAACTGAAGTTTTTGATTGTCGACGTAGATTATTTTACCAAATGGATAGAGGCGGAAGCATTGGCTACCATCACCTCAGCAAACATCTAGAAATTCACCTGGCGAAACATAATCACTCGCTACGGCATCCCGTCCGCCATAGTAACGTATAACGGCACCCAGTTTGCCGACCGAAAATTCCAAGAACTGTTATTAGGCCTCCATATCAAGCAGCACTTCACTTCAGTAGAGCACCCGCAGACTAACGGACAGGCCGAAGCAGCAAACAAGGTCATCATGAAAGGGCTGAAGAAAAGGCTAGACGAGTCAAAAGCGAACTGGCCAGATCAGCTCCATCACGTGCTGTGGGCGTATCGAACCACTCCCCACTCGACAACCGTTTAATTTAACATACGGCGTAGAGGCCATGATCTCGGTCAAGATAGGAGAACCTACTTGGCGGACAATTCAATTCAATAAGGGCGATAATCAGTCCCTCCTCAGAAACAACCTCGATGAAGTGGAAGAAATCCGGGAAAAAGCCCGTCTCAGAGAAGAAAGCGTGAAAAAGAAAACGGCGGCGAAATTCAACTCTTCAATCATTCCTCGCCAATTTCCCGAAGGAACCTTGGTACTAAGGAAAGCAGACATAGGACGGGTGAAAGGCAAGTTGGGACCAAATTGGGAAGGGCCTTACCGCGTCATCAGCAAGATCGGCAAAGGAGCTTACAAGCTTCAAGACTTGGCAGGAAAAGACATCCCCAGAACTTGGAATGCCACCAACCTCCGAATATTTTATGCTTAACCGACAACCCCAGGCGCGGTTGGTCGTTTTCTTTTGTAATCTTTTCCACTTATACGATGAATCATTTCCTGTAATCTCTATGATTTCTACTTACACCCAAAGGGCCGGTCTTCGCCCCCTTTGCCTGGTGCCAACTATGATTTTCTACCTACACCCAAAGGGTCGGTCTTCGCCCCCTTTGCCTGGTGACAACTGTGATTTTTTTACTTACACCCAAAGGGCCGGTCTTCGCCCCCTGTGCCTGGTGCCAACTATGATTTTCTACCTACACCCAAAGGGCCAGTCTTCGCCCCCTCTGCCTGGTGACAACTGTGATTTTTTACCTACACCTGAAGGGCCGGTCTTCGCCCCCTTTGCCTGGTGTCAACTATGATTTTTTACCTACACCCAAAGGGCCGGTATTCACCCCCTTTGCCTGGTGCCAACTATGGCTTTTTCACCTACATCCAAGGGGCCGGTCTTCACCCCCATTGACTGATGCCAACTAGGATTTTCACTCCCGCCCATGGGGCCGGCCCTCGCACACTTAAATGGTTTTTTCTCTAGTTTCCAAGAGACCACTTGCATTAACATTCGCCCGGCTAAAAGCCGGCCAATTCAGGACCAAATCTATCGCGTTCATCCAGAAACACGCCACCCAATTGTTATACAACATCACACAAGAGTTTATTATAGAGGATAAAAGCAGAGATTCTTCATTAAAATGAAAACGGATTACAAGGCAAGCAAAAAGAAAAAGAAAAAATTACAAGAAGATTAAACACAAATTACAAAGACCCCCCACCCTGACCAGGAAGGGACATCTGCACAGGCTCACCATCATCACCCCTCATTAGCAGACGCCCGTCTTCAACAAAGGCCCCCAGCTGCATCCTGGACCAATCCTTGTCTGGATACGCCAGGGCTAGTTGGGACTGAGCACTCTCCCAAGCATCCGCCGCAGCTTCACCCACCGCCTGCTCCAGCTGTTCCTTCTCATCCTCCAGTGTCCGCACCCGAGCTTCCTGAGACGCTTTCTCTTCACTTAATGCCTGCACCTGCCCAAGAAGCGCAGCCTTTTCTCGCTCAGCAGCCTCAGCACGGGTTTTCCAGGCTACAGACTCCCTTTTCTCGCCGGCGAAGCGCTTCCTCTTTAGTACGAACAGCCCCTTCTGACTCCATCACTTGGGCGGTCAGCTTTACCTTGTCACTTTCCAAAAACCCAACGCGAGTGGACAGATCCGCCGCCTGGGCCTTGGCAACCTCGCCCAGCCTGGTCAGCTCCGCCTTCTCAGCAGCATAGGTATCGACCATTTTCTGCTTTTCCGCCTCATGCACAGCCCGGAGTTTCGACGTCGTCGCGTCCGCCACCCGCGACTCCAAGACCCTGTCCACCTCCATATACTTCTGGATAGAAGCAATGAGAACGGTGCTTCCTTTCACGTTCTACAGAAGGACGGATAGGGGTAACTTTTCAAAAGTCTCCTTGGCATTAGCATTAAGGAGCGCCTGCTCGATAACCCGAGGGACGCTGACAGGAGAAATGCGGTCCTGACTCCCCCTAACCCCCTTCCTCCTGGTCGACTCGGAGGGGCGACCAACGTCCTTTCAAGCTGGATGCCCAGAAGGAGGAGGCACTGAGGTCCCGGCTTCATCCCCAGTTGACACGGGCGGAGGAATTCCAGCAGTTTCGGAAGGAAGAGCCGCTTCAGATGGCACAACAGGAGGCGTTTCAGGAGTCTTGTGAACCAGCTCTGTTTCCGCCAAATTCCGAGGCGGCCCCCCGCTCTCTAAAGACAGCGGCGTATCTGCCTTACCAGAAGACCCTTCGGTAGGACATGGAATGGGAGAGGACGTCCTTTGACGCTTGGAAGAAGCAGCATCCTTCTTAACCAGGGCGACGATCCTTTTCAAGAGAAGACTCTTCCTCAGCTTCTCACTCATCTTGGCTTCTAGTTCGATTGCACAAAGAAGAAGAAAAACATTAATAACGACATAAACAAATACAGACAAGCAAAGTAGTAAAAGATGAACCCAGTCCACCCACCGACAAGGTCCACTAAAGCGCCACCCCCGTCGCGGATCGCCGAGCAAGGAAGAATTCCCCCCTCGTCAATCCAGTAGGATATAAGCTCAGCAGCTTTTACCTCTTCCGGAGATAAGTCCCCAGTCTCCACCAAAAAGCCCTTGGAAGGGCGCTGATGGATATCCCCCTTCCAAGAAAAAGGAAACCGCGGCTCGCCCGACTTGCTGAGACACCAGTCGTTCCACGCCCGCCTGACACTGACTTTGAAATTCCCGCCCTTCCATTTCTTCTCGTTTGAAGAAAACGGCGTCAGCATCCCCCGTTTTGGCCGAGATACCAGGCTCGTCCAACCATGGCGTCCTTCCTTTTCTTCATCAGAATTGGTGCGATGTCCGATCCGGAACATCTAGAAAAACAGCTTCAGAGTACAAGGGAAGCCCGCCGCCCGGCACATGATCTCGAACGCCCTAATAAACCCCCACGAATTTGGGGTCAATTGGCTCGGCGCAAGCTGCAAGTGCGCCAGAATTTGAATGTCCCACTCCTCTAGTGGGAGACGAAGCCCCACGCGCCGGACGTACGCCTCATACATGAAGAAGGTATACTTATCTTTCCTCTCCTCTACAAAGTCGTAACAGACCCTCTCCACCGACTTAGGAGCAACGGCCTCGAAACCATGAAACGACTCCTTGGCCACAGGAAGGATGAGGGAACTCCCATAGGGAAACGTGCTAGGCGTCCCAAGCACTTCTCTATCCACTCACCAATAGCGGGAATCTGCCCCAGCCAACTCCGCTGGAACAGATAGTTGCGGAGCCTTTGATTTATACGTCTTCATCGTCATGAACCTGCCATCACAAGAGTCATCAGATTCAGACTCAGACTCAGACTCGGAACTGCCGCTCAAACTAAGCCCATACTTGGCACGCAGTGAGGCCAGATAATCATCGGCACCCCTCCAGTGAAACCCTGCGCCTCCACCTCTAGGGAGGGGAGGGGCAACGCTCAACGGTTCAAGAACCTCCACCAACGCGTAAGACAAAGGTGGTAATTTCTGGAAACACGGTGGAGGTCCAGGAAGGATCTCCACGTCAAAGTCGGACTCATAATCGCAAATAAAAACCATGAATAACAGAAGGTTACCTGGGTTTTTCTTTTGAAGAAGTTGAAAGAATCCAAAGGAGGGTCGCACGAGAAGAAAGAAATCACAGAATGGTTTTAAGGGTTCTTGGAAATGCGTAAAAGTGGAAATGTCACAAGAACTTCCATTTATAGAAGAACCTGGACCATGGGCCAAATTACCAGGCCCATCCATATCTTCATCAGAACCATAGAAAAACACTCAAGTGTAATCCAATGGAAACCCGAAAAACGAGGGAAATTCGGCAAAAACCAAAGGTCGTGACACGTGCTGGCAGTTAAGTAACCAGCGCTTAATCCCAAGACACAATAAAAACCGGCGGATGTTAAGAGTCACAGTAGATAACGATGAAACGTCCCACTCCAACCAATACACTGCCCAAGGTCATTAATGCCTACCACGTGGCGCAAGGAACTAAGGAAATACATCATAAGCCTTAAAGAGACGCCAAGCTACTCAAAGATAAATCCACGCGCCCAGTAGGACAATCACCCAGTTCAGAAACGTCTGTACCTGACCTCGCCCAGCGCCCTGGCCGCCCAATCAACCCCCTTTCAACCTCATGTCGCCGAACCTCATGCGGACAGTCTGCCCTAAAGAAAGTACCGTCCTCCCACAAGCTCGCCCAACGAAGTCACCAGCAGGGTCGCCCAAGCAGATCCCTCACCCAAATCAAACGAAGCTCATATCAAGTCTCCCAACATACTCGCCCAGCGTCCTGGCGGACTGGGGGCAACTGTTCCTATCCGGCGAACCAAAGAGTCCCAAGCCTGGTCGCCAAGGTGGACCCCACTTGTTGGGACCACCAGAGTTGATCCAAGGGACAACACGCTTTCCGTACTCCACCAACCTACCTGCCAGCACAACAAACAGGTCACAGAACGGACACCAAACCAACCACAGGCTAGAAGACAAGAGTGGCACAGCGTACGGTCCTGACAGACCGTCTGACACGGGAAAAGTAACTCCCGACAACACCTTTGGTCGGCCACGCGTCGCACCACCAGCCAAAAGCCCAATGTCAACTCTCCCTTCTATAAATAGGAGCATCCACCAACAGGAAGTATCTTAATCTCTTCACTCTCTAATATTACTCATTCTATTGCTATTTGCCTTCACTATTCTCTCTCTAGTTCATACACTGACTTGATCGTCGGAGAACCTTTTCAGGTACCTCCACCGGCGGGTCCAACTCTCCTACTTCCTCCTACTGCTTTGACGACTACCTTCTACCCCTTCATCAGCATCTGATCCATCATAGCCCGTATCTTTGTGTTCTAGTAAAGAACAATCATTATATAAAACTAACTCTCTAAATTGATTTATATAAACTGAATAAATTATTTAGAACATGCATATTACGTTAAGTTTTTAACATGTATAAGTTAAAATAAGAAAAAAATAATATGTCTCGATCTCAATCCTTGAAAGAAAATGGTTAATCATTCACCCCGACTCTTAAGCACAAAAGGGCACAAAAGGACAATCCAATACACAGGAACCTATTTAGTTGGATCTAATAAGGATCAATATACGTAGTCTTACCCCTATAAATGAAGAGTTTGTTTCCAGGATTGAACTTTTGATCTCATGCTCACTAAATAACAACATTTTTAAAGACATGCAACACGAGGACTTCCTAAAAGTCACCTATCCTAATTCTGCTCTCCCCAAGCATGTTTACCAAGAGGGTTCTGATAGGATAATATTCATCTGGTCTTTCATTAGAAATGAAGGAAGGGACTCCATGTAGAGGTCACTTCAATACAAGGCATCAAGAGTGGTTGTCACTAATTTAAATCGTGGTGTTAGTATTTTAAATTGTAGACTGTATCACATGATATGACCACAATATTGCGGTTGCAGTGTGACTCTGAATCACAGTAATACGGTCGCATTGAACTGCAACACAATCGCATGAGGTCGCATCGGACAACATCAAGTCACATTGGACCACATCAGGTCACATCGGACCACATCAAGCCACAACAAATTCAAATATATTTTTTAATGACAAAATAATTCACACTACGACTTTCGCAATCTGCATCGCAATGACCACAATCACGACCGCAACCATAGTTTAAAACAATAGTGAATGTCATGTGTCATGACCTATGTTCACTTTATGTAGTTTGGGTGAAGTATTATCTGTGAATAAATCATTTTCCAATATAAAAAATCTATAATCAAGAATATTGATGTCACTTAAATGACATAAATCTTCTCATCAATAACAAGCAGTTTACCTTCACACATGAACAATGTTATTAGAATAATCGAGTCTAAGATTGTCCTAAAAGCTAGTTTGGGTTCTCAAGATGATTCATTATTCATGTAATCAACAATGTGAGACTAATACTCATAGAGAGTTATCTAAAATATGGATCATCACACATGTGCTAAATCAGTATAAAACTTTAACACAACAAAGACACACGACAGTAGCTCTCCTTGGATACATAATATTCCTTGAAAATGATTTTAGATCTCTTGAGACAACCTCTTAGTTAATCCAAATAACATTCATCTATTTGGATTAGCTAGTGCTTTGCATTTGGCTAATCTAGGATAGCAATTACATCATTAGTATAACCTCAAGATATTCCAATGAAAACTGAGTAACATTAGCATGCATATACTCTCCAGAGACAAATTTATGACAGTTAACTACAAGGTTGCATTGATTCAAATCCAGGAAAAAGCCTTTACGCTTACATGCGGCTGCGTACATATTTACCCTCCCTAGATCTCATTAAGTGGGAGACTCGTGCACTTGTCCATCCTTTTCCTAAAAATAGTCTCTCGGCACGCAGAGAAAAGGCTAAGTGCATCCACACTCCCCATACCCAATAGCATAACCTCAAGATCTTCCAATATAAACTAAGTGACATTAGCATGCATAAACACCAGGGAAAATTTGAAGACAATTCATTGTAAGGTTACATTGATTCTAATCATGAAAGGAGTCTCTTCACTTATAGTAGTTGCATACATATCTACGCGCCCCAGACCACACTAAATGGGAGACTCGTGCATTGGGCAATCCTTTTCCTAAAAAGATGTCTACATCCATCCTCCCAAACTCCACTAAGTAAAAGACTCATGCAGTGGGTCACCTTTCTTTTTACATTATCATAAATATGAATACCCATTTTTTGTTCGGTCCATAAAAATCCATAAAACTACTTTTGTTCGATCCATTGTTCAATATTTATTATAATAAACTCCATAGTGCATTAACCTTAGAATTATTTTTGTAAAGTATTACAAAACATAATATTAAAAGTTTGTGCATAGCATTAGTTCTTTATACAGACTTGTTATAGTAAACATGGGTTGAAAAAAATCTTGATGAACCAGAAGTTAGGCCTTTAAATTTAATCACCAATGGTAACATTATAGGTTCTTGTCTTTAATTTATTTTATTTGCAATAAAACTCATTGGAACTACTATGTGAGGGGGGGAGGGGGGTTTGTTACCCAACTTTTAGGGATAGAAGTTATTTTGTTGTTATTGGCTTTAAGTAAAGGAAGAGGTAAAAAAAAGAGAGAACACAGAAAGAGGGAGAAAGAGATTCACGAAGGAGACATACATAAAAAGAGAAAAAAAGCAAAGTAAAACAGAGGCAGACTTACTGAAAAAAGAGAGTAACACTACTGGTTTTTTTCTTCCTAAAAGGTTAGTGTCCTTTATACTTGGTGATTATTTTTTAAGCTTTCCAATGTCCATGTACATATTGTAATTTTGTAATAGTCATTGATAACTCCATATTTTCTTCAAGTTCAAGCATTCAAAACATATATGAATACACTTTCTTTCTTTTTTGTTGCATAAATTACTCACATCCAAGATATTAAGGGTTCTCATGATTTCTAAACAGAGTGTAATTTGTTCAAGGTTCTTGCATTTATACAAATTCTCACAAAATATCACAGTTTATATGTTAATAATAACATTCATAAACACCTTTACTTCCATACAATAATCAGTAAATGTTAACACCTTTATATACTATTATGCTATTGACATGCAGGCTATAACATTATAACTTCATGGACATTTGTTTTTCTCTCTCTCTGATGCACAAATAAAAATAGTAGGTTAATAAAACCAATACCATCTTAATCCCTCAAACCGAATCACTAACAGCCTGTATTCATAAGCTAAAAAATATTTGAAGAGAATTTTAAGCCATTATAATTCGCAAGCCGAAAATACCCTATCCAAGACCGGTTCTTAAGCTTCCGGTCACACCTCTACCAACAAGATCCGGTAGCGTGTTCATAACACATTCGGCCCGGCTAAAAAGAGGGGTGGTTGAACCCCAATGTATTTCAGTAACCACCGTGAGAACGCCGTGCGGTGCTTAGGACAACCGGAGAAGAAGAAGGAGGAGGAGTTGGTTCAAGGAGGCATCTCTCTCACCTTGGCGCTGGAGCCACGGAGGCTCCACCTCCACGGCCAAATCGCGTCCAGGAAGGGACGTGCTTTGTTCTCGCCGCTAAAGCCTTGAATGGCGGCACCGCCGTAGCCAGACAGCGTTGATGCGGTCAGACCATCCCGAGTTCGTGAACCGTAACACCACCGTGAATGGTGTTGTGCTTTCAGCCAGTTTCCGTCGCCTAGATCGTGTCATTTTCTTACCGGAAATGTTTCCTCCGTCTGCAAAAAAGGGTTGAAGAACTCAGAAGGGAGAAGCTTCTCAAAACTTATAACCAGACTCCCCCTTTCAAAACCATTCATAGGGTTTAGCCATGGTGATGTTAAAATATTTCTACTGGGCCTTAATATTCTACTGAGCCCAAATCTTTCTTTAATTCCATCTACACTTTTGTTTATATTCTCTATTCCTAATGGTATGCCATGTTTGCTTGCTGACATAGTATATATCTTATAATTTATTCACTTGTAATTAGTGGTGTAAATTAGTGTAGTTTTGTGACAAATACCTTTAAAAGTAAAAATTACCCGTCATTAATTTAAAGATTATTAAAAATATTTTTTTCAATCTATTACTTAAGAATGTAATGTATGTTTTGTTTGGTGTATTACTTTTTTTTTGCTTGGAGCCAATGAATTAGAATTGGAAAGCAAACTTTAGTACTTTACAAATCAACAACTCACTTAGGAGCAAGCATTATAATAATCAATTCAATCTCAAAAAAGAGTTACTTCAAGTGTCCATTTAACCATGGAATTTTACTCTAGAATAATTTTTAATGGGCAAACTAATTTGTTTAGTAAATAAGTTATGTAAAATATAAAAAAAATGTTTTAATTATTTTTGGGAATTTAATAGCGATGTTATAACTCATATTGTATCTTTCTCCTCACTTCGAGCTGAGAACTGGCCGCGGCCATTTGTACTGCTTCTCCTATCTACCAAAATAGGAAGAAGGTAAACAATCAATGTGGATTCTTCATCTATTAACTCCATCCCGATTAAACTCAAACAAATTTCTAAGCTTTATTTTGTAAAAATGATAACCATAAACTTTTTAATTTTTCAAAGATTTAATGGTGAGGTTATAGCTCGTATTACATCTTTCTCCTCGCTTCTAGCCAAGAATCGGTCGCGGTCATTTGTACTGCTTCTACTATCTGTCAAAATGGAAAGAGGGTAAGTAGTCAATGTTGACTCTTCGCCTATTAATTCTACTTCGATTAAATTCAAACATTTCCAAACCATTTTAGAATCCAACATCAACAATTTTCAAAAGAACTATATAGTCTTGATTTCCCTATTGCTCCCGGGGATACGTAAGAGCAATATGAACTTCAGACACAAATAAAAAATAAAAAATATTTTGTTTAAGCAATTTAATTTAAATAAATTAAGTGTATTCAATTTATGCAATTAGTTAGGGTACCATTTAGTTACAGGCGAACGGGATGTTAATACCTTCCCCAAAATTCGTAATCGACTACCGAATCTAGATATCAAAAATCCAAAAGCCCAATACCATAAAATATAGTGGCAACAATAAGGGGTCGCATAGCCGAAAATCGGGGCACGACAATAAGGGAGCAAACATCAGCAGATACTTATGACAATGCACAAAAAGGTTGACGTGCCCACAAGTTTCCACCACTTGAAAACCAAGGTGACAATGACAAGAGAACATTCTCCATCTCCATGGGAACAAATCTGGTCCCACTACCAATTACCAAAGGACCTAACTAAACCTCAATAAGTCAATATAATAGTATACCTGAAACTTAAGGAAAAAACCCAAATACATTAAGAAACTAAACATACACATACATCCTAAGCGGCTTTCATTGGTACAAGTAACAGCCACTTTTTAGTAAGTTGATTAAAGGGGGTGACAAAACTCAAACTAATACTGCTATGGAATTTAAGTATTTATTATGCAAAAAGTTACAAAATAAAATCACTTAGTACAGGAAAATGGTGTTACATAACATGGTAATCAGCAACAATACCATCTGAATAACAGGAAGCTATTACCAAAGCATTTGGGAATGTTACTGTTATTTTCATCATGCGGCTCAAAGTTACAAAAATAAGAAATGGGCATTTTTAATCACTATGAAATATTAATCCAACAAATTTTCATAAGGCAGTCAATAGTTGCAGCATAACCGTTCTATATAAGTAGATTTTAAAATTTCATGACTAACCAATCAAATAAAATGAGTTAAATGGTACTTGGAACAAGCAAAGTGACAAAAGAAGGGAAGAATTGGAAGGCATATACTAGAAAGTAACAAAAACAAAGTAAAATGGGGAAAGTCATGAAAAACCTGCTGAGTTGGCAAGTTAGTTATGCAGATATGGTTCATGGACATGTAGATGTAGTTACCAGGTCAAGGAAGATTGCCGCAACCATATCATACTGAATCACAATGATATGACCGCATCAGGCTGCAGCACAACCACATTGGACAACATTGAATTGAAAATTATTTTTCAGTTATAAAATAATTTACATCACAACGGCCGACCACAATCACAGTAACTGCAGCCATGACTGTGATCGCGACGTCAACCACGATTTAAAACAGTCAGGGAGAGGGTAAGGTTTTGGCTGTAAACTTTGGAAGAGGAATTTTTCTCTGTGCAGCAATACACTCTGAGTACTTATCTGGGTTTTGGAGGTACTATCATTAAGTAACCCACTTCTTTTCTTGGTTGGTTTGCAAGAATATTTTTTTATTTTCCTCCTAGTAATTTGGTAGTATTCAAAGAATATTTGGGGAGATACTACTATTGGCAGGAGGGATTACAGTAATGAGTCTGAACCCTGCAGCTGAAACTCAATGCATTATTTTTTTTTATATATCAAGGGTATCTCCTCACCTTTTTGGGTAAGGAACTAAGACATTTCGAGGTGCGAGGCTACCCCTCCCAGCAAGTGTCACTCCCAGGAATCGAACCTTGAATTTTTTAGTTATCCTGGAGATCCACTGAAGCTTTACACTACTAAACCAAGGCCTTGTTAGTCTCATTATTTCAAAAGGCAGTTTCAAGTACTCCCTCATCTACTCCCTGGAGAACTTAAATAAAATTTAGGTATTAACAATTGTGAAAAGGACGAACATGGAAAATAAAAAGGAGGGTTTCTGCCTTAAGAAACTGTCACTGGATTTCTGCTTAATGCCTTCGATTTTATAAGTCAACCCAATGCACTAGGCTCACAGCTCCTAGGATATGAGGAGAAACACAATCTGACCCTATAAAGAGAGATTTTTTTTAAGATTTGAACTTATTACCTCTAAATCATAAGACAAACAAAATTTGCTCTGAAATTCTGTCATGTTCTTATACATTCAAAAGGTGGCCAGAAGGCACACTTGTGTTTTTGTAAATACAAGCTATAATTATTTATGCAACCATAACATATTTTTATCAGTAGCCATGCACTATAGCAACAATCAAACCTTATTCATACTAAAATGATTTATCATAATTATGTTCATTGACAAAATATTAATCCCTAAATCTTTTCTGATCTTTTTGTCTATGGTTTTTCTTGACCTCCGCAAGCTTTCAATTGATTTACTCTCCTTACTATCTCCTCCATATATGCCCAAAATCTAAGGTATGATTCTACCATATTTTCTTCAATAAGAAAAACCTCACCTTTTTCCCTTATGTATTTATTACTAATCCTATCATATATAGTTTGTCCACCTATTTAATGCAAGATTCTCATTTTTATAGCATTGAATTTATTACATTCAGTCTCATATAATAATATTACAAGTCTTATAGCTTTATGATAAAATTTTCCCTTAAACTTGAGTAACAACTTTCAATCACATAGGATACTTGAAGCATACTGCAACTTCATCCATTCCACTTGAATCCTATGATCTACATCTCCATCAATATCTCCACTGTGTTGTAGATTCACACAAGCTACTAAATCTAATGACTTGTGTTATAGTATGATCTCCAATTTTTACCTCATAGTATGATTTGTCTGTCTCTTGCTAACATATACTTGATATATTTTATCTTACTTCGACTTATACGAAATATATGTGCCTCCAAAGCTTATTTCCATATTTTAAGCCTCCCATTTAATTTCTCTCTCGAGTCTCCAACGGGGACAATGTCATCCGCGAAAAGCATGCATTGTGACGCTGGTTCCTCAACTTGCATAATAAGCACATCCAAGACCAATGTAAACAAATAGTGCCACAATGTTGTCTCTTGGTGTAGTCATATAACAATGTGTCATCATATATATCATTGATTGCTTTACTGTAGGCAATTTGAACTTCTTTAATCTCTAGAGCTTTCTAGATTACCTCTCTAGGCACCTTATTGTATGCCTTCTCCAAATCAATGAAAACGATGTGTAAGTTCTTTTGGCTCCTATAGTATCTCTTCATTAATAGTGTCAGAAAATGATTTAGGGACAAAGCATCTGTCACTCTAAGGGATTTTCTCATTGAGATGAACTTAGATGTTGATAGAGGCTTTGTTAAAACATCTGCACTTTGATGCTCATATGGAATGTGCTTTACTTGATAAGCCTTTGATTGGATTTTGTCTCATACAAAGAACAGATCCAGTTCAATGTGCTTAGTTCTACTGTGTAGGACAGGATTGTGAGCCATAGCAACTGTGCTAAGGTTATCACAGAGAATCAGGAGAGTGTGATATTTGTATTGTAACTCTGAAAATAAGGATTCAATCCAAATAACCTCTCGAGTAGCTAAAGCAAGGCTTTTGTATTCAGCCTTAGTACTTGACCTGGAAATAGTCTGATGTTTCTTAAACCACTATGTCACAGTGTTTGGTCCAACAAAGACAAGCTCCTGAGATAGATTTTCTGTCATCTGGATCAGAGGTCAAGTCTGCATCACAACAGGCCATGATAAGAAGAGTCATGGAAGAAACAGCAGACTTGATGTGCAGACCTAAAGATGAGGAACCTTGCAGATATTTTAGGATTCTTTTTACTGCACTCCAGTGTTGATGAAGAAGTTGGCTCATGAATTGGCAGACTTTGTTGACACTGAATGTTAGATCAGGTCTAGTTACTGTTGCATATTGAAGTGCACCAACAATGGATTTGTATAGAGTGGAATCTTCAAACTGTTCTAAACCAGTTTAGGTCAGTTTGCAGGAGGTTCCCATAGGTGTAGAGTGGCTTTAGCAGTGCTCATGTTGGCCCTATTAGAAGATCTCTGATGTATTTGGATTGTGAGAGAAACAGAGATCCATCAGCTAGATGTTTAACCTCTATTCCTAGAAAGTAGTCAAGGGACCCTAGCTTTTTAAGTGCAAAGGTGCTGCTAAGTTTCTCAATAACCTTGTGAACTTGAGAAATAGATGAGCCAGTGACTATAATATCATCAACATAAACTAAAACAAAGACTTTGTATGTACAGTGATTTGAATAAAGAGAGAATTGACATGAAAACCAAGTTGAGCTAGAGTACCTTTTAATCTTTCAAACCACTGTCTAGGTGCCTGCTTTAGGCCATATAGACCTTTGTGAAGCTTGCACAAAATGTTCTTATCTCCACTATGAAAACCAGGAGGCTGAATCATATAGACTTCTTCATCTAGAATGTCATTGAGAAATGCATTATTAATATCTAGATGTTCTAGAGGCCATTTGTAGGTAACAGCCAAGGTGAGAAGAATTCTGATAGTGATGGGTTTAACAACAGATGAGAATGTTTCAGTGTAATCAACCCCTGGTTTTTGATGAAACCCTTTAGCCACAAATCTAACTTTGTACCTATTGACAGTCCCATCAGCATTTTCCTTCACCCTAAAAACCCATTTGCAGCCAATAGCTTGTTTGTGAGGAGGTAGAGAAACCAGGGACCATGTTCCCAAGTTGATGAGAGTATCAAACTCAGCTTGCATCGCCTGTAGCCAAACTGGATCAGTAAGAGCCTCCTTAACATTTGTGGGTTCTATGTGAGCTATAAGTGCTCTAAGAACCTCTCTGGGAACTATGGACTTATCAATGCCAGATTTGGACCTTGTAACCATAAGGTGAAAGGGAGCCATGGTGGTAACACCTTGAGGAGAGGAGTTTGTGACATTTTGACCAGAGGAAAAATGATGTGGGACTAGGATTAGACACATGAGTAGTGGTAGGAGTGTTAGGTTGTTCTTTGTAGTTGTGATCATGAGGCATAATGAATGAGTTGGTGGAGGATGGTGGTTGTTGTTGAACTAGAGACAGAAAATGAGGACTAGGCTCTGTGGTGTTTGGGGTAAATTTATGTATATGGAGAGATGGTAAGTTGGATGACTCAGAACTGGTTTTTATACTAGAGTTAAAGGAGACAGGAGTGGTGACATAAGGGAACATTTGCTCATTAAAGATGACATCTTTAGAAATATAAACTTTACCCTCTTTTGACAAACATTTATACCTTTTATGTGTAGTGGAATATCTCAGAAATGTGCATTCAACAGGACCTTAGTTGAAGTTTATGATTATTATAGGGCCTAAGTAAGGGATAGCAAGAGCAAGCAAAAACCTTGAGAAACTTGTAATCTGGAAATGCCTTGAAAAGTAAGTACTATGGAGATTTACTTTGGAGTGAGGGTGAAGGGAGCCTATTAAACAGATAGACTACAATGGTAAAGGCATACTCCCAAAAGGATAAGGGTAGGTTTACATGAGCTAACAAGGCTAGTCATGTTTCAACAATATGTATGTTTTTTCTCTCTACAGTTCCCTGTTGATGATGGATATGTGGACATGAGATTCTATGGCTAATTCCTAAGGTTTTAAGGTAGTTGGTGAAAGGTCTGAACTCACCATCCCAGTTACTTTGTACAACTTTGATGTTATCCTGAAAATGAGTGCTAACCATTTTGAGAAAATGTTGGAAAACATGTAAAGTATTTGATTTATGTTTAAGTATGTAAAGTCAAGTGTGTCTGCTATGGGCATCTACTATAGACAAGTAATATCTAAAGCCATATTCTGGGTATATAGGGGTTGGTCCCCACAAGTCAACATATAGGAGATAAAAAGGGGTTGCATACACATTTGTGGATGAATTAGAGTGAATTTTATGAGCTTTAGCACAACAACAAGTTGAACAAAAATCTGAGGCAATTTTACTCAAATAAGGTATATTGTAATGATTCAGACAAGGGTGGACAATTGCCTCATGGGCATGACCTAGTCTACAATGCCATAATAGAAATGAACTAGGTTTATGACTAGAAGTAGAAAGCTAAAACAAAAGTTTGAGATGTAGTAGATGATATGTGCAATGACTTGGGAATCATATTTGGAAATGCATAGAGGCCCACTAGAGTGAGAGACCCTTGTAGCAGAACCTCATCACAACCATGTGATTTCACAAGACAAAAGTTAGGATGAAACTAAAAATAACATGAGCTATCTTTAGCAAATTGAGATACACTCATGAGATTTTTGGTGATTGTGGGAACAAGGAGTAGATTTTGTAAAGACAGTGAAGTAGTGGAATTAGAAGAATTAAAGTAGGTGTTACCACAACTGGTGATAGGAGCCCTAGCACCATTACCCATATAGATTTGATCTGGTCCAAAATGTTCAGTAGGCTCATGAAGCAGAGATGGATCTGAGGTTAGATGATTAGTGGCACCAGAATCAAGGTACCACATTGAGGACCTGGGGTCTTGACTACCGATTTCAGCATTCATAGTGATGTAAACCCTCCTAGGGCAGCCTTTGATTCCAAGGGCAAGAGAAGTTATGATGGTCCTACAACTAGGGCCAAAGCCAAGGCAGGGATCCTTAAAGTCTCAAAGGACACAATTGACCCAGGAGAGGGTATGTGAGGAGGACATTTATGTCCTTAGGTCACTTTCTACTTAGGTTTATTTTATTTTCATTGATTCAAATAAATGAGATTGCATTCTCATATAGTCTTAGGTTTATTTTCATTGTTAGTATTTAATTCATGTAATATGGGTTGGGAATTATTTGTAACATTGGTCCATATTCATGACCAAGTAGTTTACTTAGGTTCAAGGGTAAGCCTTTCACGTGGCTAGGGCAAATGGAAGTCAATGCATGATCATTTCAAGGAAGGAGGCACGTAAGGAACTCTATCTATAAGGACAAACAAGGAGATAAGGCAATTCAGCTAACACTTTATCTCTAAGGCAAACAAGGAGATAAGGCATGGAGGGAAAACGAATTTAAAAGAAGATAGGTTTGTTTTAGCAATTTGAATTTGAATTTGAATTTGAATTTGGATTTGAAAGAAGATAGATTTGAATTTGAATTCAAGGGTATATGGCACACGTTTTCAAACTTGGAGATAAAGAGAAGATTATATGAATCTCCCAAGTATGCACACGGCTAGAAACAAGGAAAGAAGATAGGAAGCTCAATCTTTTAAGGTGCACAAGGCTATAAAATAGGGAATCCTAATCTCATCTCCAACCAACAACAAATCAGATTGGATTCAAATTAAATATGATTAGTTCCTCAAGATGAAGTCAAATTGATCAAGTCTCTTCCTTCTCCTCAACAAATTCGGCCAACCATCCACCAAAACCGAATTACACTCAAGACTAAGTCAAACAAGCAATTCAGCTCAACCAATTGATATTACTTAGGATTTTATTTTTATGTTTATTAGAAGATAATTTGATTTCTATCTTCTATTTTATCTATTCAGCCAAGGCAACTTTGCCTATTTATATTTTGATCAAATCATTAATAAAAGTTAAGTTGAATTTTGAGTAAATTTGAATTGTTTTAGTTGAGAGCACTTCTCCTAAACTCTATCCTTTGGCCGTGGCCATTGATGAGCTTTTATCAAGCTTCTTAAGCTTGTGGCAAGCAACACTTGACTTATCAAGCTTCCATGCTTGTGGCGTCTTCCATCTCATTCCTCTTCCACCTTCTTCCTTATCAAGCCATCACAATCTTCCCTACACTTTCCCACGCCCAAATCAAAAGACAACCCTTACATATAACCCCCAACCGAACCCAACCATCCCTAAATCACCTCATCTCCCATTGATCCGAAACCATACACATCACTTTACCCTAAACAGCCACAAATCATCATCTACAATTACAAGCCAAAAACCCTTAACTCAAACCCCTCCAACCCTAAAATTACCTAACCAAACCGAGGCCATAAAACCTCAAACCATACACAAACCCTAGCCTACTTATACAACCCCAAACCGAAGCAAATCAACCCAAAAATTGCCCTAATTTGACAAAACCGAATTCACACATTCACAAAGCCTAATTTCAAGCTAAACGATCCTATAATTCTAAGGCAGCCCCTTGAGGTTGTCATCAAGTGGTCATCAGAGCTACTTTAGCTTGAGCAATGTCAAGTCCAGAAAGGAGTCCTACGGTTTCACCAAGATCAGCCTCACTAACCGTGAGACTTCAAAACATGATGGATGCCCAATTCCAAACTCTTCAACAACAATTGGAGGAGTTGAGGATCCATTATGATAGAAGGCTGGATGAACAAAATCATGGTAATCATAACCATGAAAGAAGAAGAAGGAGGCCTAGGAGAGAGGAGAGGCCGAGACATGAGGATAGGTACAATTATTCAAGTGCCTATAATAGTGAAAGGAGACATGGCAGCCGTGGCCATGATGGAACAAACCGTGGCCATGGAAGGAGACATGGAGAGCACCATGGCAGCCCTGGCCGTGGTCATGCTAGCCCAATTCGTGGACATGGAAGGCAAAGAGAGGGTGCAAATACAAGCCCAAACCGTGAGCATAGAGGAGATTTGGATGGTGTTAAGATCAAAGTCCCTACTTTCTTGGGGATGAGTGATCCAGAGGCATATTTAGCATGGGAATTGAAGATGGAACAAGTCTTCAATTGTCACAACTATTCAGAGGCAAAGAAAGTCAAGGTGGCAGCCCTTGAATTTCAAGAGTATGCAATGGTTTGGTGGGATCAGCACCAAAAAGATAGAGTGAGATGTGGAGATGTAGCCATTGAAACATGGGCTGAAATGAAGAGAGCAATGAGAAGAAGGTTTGTACCTCATTCTTACAATAGAGATGTGCATAACAAGCTACAAAGGCTCACTCAAGGGTCCCAAACAGTAGATGAATATTTCAAAGCCATGGAATTAGCCTTGCTTAGGTCCAACCTCAATGAGGACCGTGAAGCAACAATGGCTAGGTTTCTTCATGGGTTGAATCCAGAAATCCAAGATGTGGTGGAATTGCAGCCATATGTGGAGTTAGATGACTTGGTTCAGAAAGCCATCAAAGTGGAGCACCAAATTAAGAGGAAGAAGTCTAAGTACTCCTCTAGTACGTCAAAATCCCACTCTTGGAGAGATGAGCAAAAAAGGGAGAGCCCTAAGGCCAAGGAGGCCGTGGGCAGCCACAAAACCACCCAACCAGCCATGGAGACCAATGGGAAGACTAGAAACGTGAAGTGTTTCAAGTGTCTTGGCCATGGTCACATTGCCTCTCAATGTCCTACAAAAAGGACAATGGTGATCACTAATGGTGTCGTTGAGTCCCAATCCGAACCATCTAGTGGAGAGGAGTGTGATGATGATACATCCATGTTTAATTGTGATATTTTGATGATGAAGAGGCTCTTGGGCAGCCAAGTTAAGAGGCATGAAGAAAGCCAAAAATACAACCTATTTCACTCAAGATGTTTGGTCCAAGGCAAGGTATGCATGTTGATCATTGATGGAGGTAGCTGCACTAATGTGGTTAGCCAAAGGCTAGTGTCAAAGCTAGACCTTGAAACTAAACCACATCCCTCCCCTTACAAACTCCAATGGTTAAGTGATGTGGGTGAGTTGGTTGTGGATAGACAAGTCATGGTACCCTTCTCCATAGGGCAGTACCATGATGAGGTCTTATGTGATGTGGCTCCTATGGAAGCTAGCCACATGTTGTTGGGGAGACCATGGCAATATGAAAAGAACACTAGCCATAATGGTTTCACCAACAAGATCTCATTTATGCACCATGGTCACATGGTGGTGTTAGCCCCTCAGAGCCCTAAACAAGTCCATGAGGACCAAAAGAGGCTAAGGGCTAAGATTGAAGAAGAAAGGAAGGAAAGTGAGGCAAAAGCCAAGTCCATGGCCAAGCCTACACTTGACATTGTTCCTACTCCCAAGGCTGAAATTTTTTCTACACTTAGCCATTCTTTGAAAGATCATGGCAAGGATAGGAAAAAGGATAAGAATGAAGGCAATTCGAGGACGAATTCATTTGAAGAGGGAGGGGATGATGTAAACCCTCCTAGGGCAGCCTTTGATTCCAAGGGCAAGAGAAGTTATGATGGTCCTACAACTAGGGCCAAAGCCAAGGCAGGGATCCTTAAAGTCTCAAAGGACACAATTGACCCAGGAGAGGGTATGTGAGGAGGACATTTATGTCCTTAGGTCACTTTCTACTTAGGTTTATTTTATTTTCATTGATTCAAATAAATGAGATTGCATTCTCATATAGTCTTAGGTTTATTTTCATTGTTAGTATTTAATTCATGTAATATGGGTTGGGAATTATTTGTAACATTGGTCCATATTCATGACCAAGTAGTTTACTTAGGTTCAAGGGTAAGCCTTTCACGTGGCTAGGGCAAATGGAAGTCAATGCATGATCATTTCAAGGAAGGAGGCACGTAAGGAACTCTATCTATAAGGACAAACAAGGAGATAAGGCAATTCAGCTAACACTTTATCTCTAAGGCAAACAAGGAGATAAGGCATGGAGGGAAAACGAATTTAAAAGAAGATAGGTTTGTTTTAGCAATTTGAATTTGAATTTGAATTTGAATTTGGATTTGAAAGAAGATAGATTTGAATTTGAATTCAAGGGTATATGGCACACGTTTTCAAACTTGGAGATAAAGAGAAGATTATATGAATCTCCCAAGTATGCACACGGCTAGAAACAAGGAAAGAAGATAGGAAGCTCAATCTTTTAAGGTGCACAAGGCTATAAAATAGGGAATCCTAATCTCATCTCCAACCAACAACAAATCAGATTGGATTCAAATTAAATATGATTAGTTCCTCAAGATGAAGTCAAATTGATCAAGTCTCTTCCTTCTCCTCAACAAATTCGGCCAACCATCCACCAAAACCGAATTACACTCAAGACTAAGTCAAACAAGCAATTCAGCTCAACCAATTGATATTACTTAGGATTTTATTTTTATGTTTATTAGAAGATAATTTGATTTCTATCTTCTATTTTATCTATTCAGCCAAGGCAACTTTGCCTATTTATATTTTGATCAAATCATTAATAAAGGTTAAGTTTTATTTTGAGTAAATTTGAATTGTTTTAGTTGAGAGCACTTCTCCTAAACTCTATCCTTTGGCCGTGGCCATTGATGAGCTTTTATCAAGCTTCTTAAGCTTGTGGCAAGCAACACTTGACTTATCAAGCTTCCATGCTTGTGGCGTCTTCCATCTCATTCCTCTTCCACCTTCTTCCTTATCAAGCCATCACAATCTGCCCTACACTTCCCCACGCCCAAATCAAAAGACAACCCTAACATATAACCCCCAACCGAACCCAACCATCCCTAAATCACCTCATCTCCCATTGATCCGAAACCATACACATCACTTTACCCTAAACAGCCACAAATCATCATCTACAATTACAAGCCAAAAACCCTTAACTCAAACCCCTCCAACCCTAAAATTACCTAACCAAACCGAGGCCATAAAATCTCAAACCATACACAATCCCTAGCCTACTTATACAACCCCAAACCGAAGCAAATCAACCCAAAAATTGCCCTAATTTGACAAAACCGAATTCACACATTCACAAAGCCTAATTTCAAGCTAAACGATCCTATAATTCTAAGACAGCCCCTTGAGGTTGTCATCACATAGCATAACCTTGACCTTGATGTTGATGAGGATATGTAGGCAAAGGTGAATGTCCCCTATGATAAGTGTCAGATTGAGCATTAGTGTATCCTTGGCCAAAAGGAATAGTAGAAGTGTAGGGTCTAGCCATTGGTCCAGGAAAATAACATCCATATGGAACACATGGCCTTGAATAGGTGTTCAGAATAGGAGGTCCATACTGGCTGGGAGCCTGATCCTATCCATAGAAATGAAATGGATTCAGGGTTCTGTGATGACTGTCATAAGGTGCATAGTAACACCATGACACATCATGACCTGGTTTCCTGCAATAGTCACAAAAGAAGTTTCTAGGACGATTAAAACTCCTACCAGAATGAAAACCACGACCACAACGTTTGCCACCACATCAACCTCGAGATTGAGCATAAAAACTAAGTTGAAAGGTGTCTGAAGGTCTAGACTGAACACCAGTGTAGTGAGGAGAATGAACATTAACAGATGGAGAAGGCATTGAGACAGAAATAGGTGATTGAGGATGAGACTGAGCAGCAACATTTGCAGAGAGTGCATCAGATACAGATTTATTCTTGTTCTTGATTAATCTCAATTCAAAAGTCAGTAAAAATTGCTCTAAATCTTGAATTGAAGGAGGATTAACTTGACTTTCAATAGAAGTAATGACATTCTAAAAATCTTCATTTAAACTGTCCAGAATGCAATCAACATGTTCTTCTGGAGTAATTGGAGTTCCAATTGAAATTAAGGAATCGGTTAGGGTTTTCACCTTAGAGAAAAATTCAGAAACAGCCATGGATCCTTGAGAAAGAGATCTTAGTTGAGTGCCTAATTAACGACTCCTAGCTTTTGTATGTGAGTTGCAAAAAGCATGTAGTTCACTCCATAGCTGCCAGGAGTGGACACAACCAACCACACGTGGATGAAAATACTCTGAAATTGAGTTGAGAAAACACGAAAACACTGCTTGATCTTGCTCTTCCCACGCTAAGAATCCAGGATTCACATGGTGCATATTGCAATCCAAATCAGTCAGAACCCGCGGAGGAATATTTGAAGAGTGAATGAATCTGAGTGCACGGTTGGATTTTAGAACTACAAGAACAAATTGGCTCCACGTGAGATAGTTGTGTTCCGTGAGCTTCGCATTTGGAATTTGAAGAGAAAAGGTTGAAGATTGAGCACGAACAGGTGCTGCAGCAGAAGACGAAATAGCTGGAGATGAAGTTTCTTGAGGAGGATCGTTAATGGCATTGGCCGTTGGTGATAATACCATGTCAGAAAATGAAGAAGAAGAGATAGAAGAGAGAAAACCCTAAATCAGTGAGAGAAAGAAAAATGATTTGTAACTAACTTCATTGTTAGTTATTTCTTAATTCTGAAAAAGATACAAATGAATGGCCTACTCATTTCTATTTATAGACAATGAGTAGTACTTTAGGTAAAGCTAATAACTAACTCTTATAACGAGAGTGTAACTGCTTAATACAAAAAGTAAGGTTTATTAGCTATTTCTAATAAATAGTCATAGCAAATATATAGTTTACATAGTCAACCACCCCAACATAAAATCAAATCGATTTTCAGTAATACAGTCTCAACATATTGCTTCCAACACTAAACTTGAGCAATAGTGCAATACAACATGTTGCTTCTGAAATAAAATCTAAGATTAAAATTATCACATTGTTGATCTATATCATAGAAATTCCACAAAGTCTTACATTGGTTATTGGTTAATAATGCAACTTTCACCTTTATTCAGACTTAGGACACGCTATGTATAACATCAACACAGATAGCATCAAATCAACAATCTAAACTATAAAAAAAACTAAAAGCAAACATCATACTCACAATTTGTTTAAAAGGCCAGTTGTGTAATACTAAATATTAAATTATTTTATTTACTATTTACTTCTTTTTCATAAGGAAAAAAAAAGGATTGATGCATGAGACTCCCATCTAATGTGTCTGAGAATAATATATTTAAACAACCTTACCCAACAAACATAGAGGTTGTTTCTGGGATTTGGACCATTGACCTCATGGTCACCAAACATCAACATTATCATTGTGTTGAGCCTCACCCTCTTCACAACAAAAATCATATAAATCTAAATAGCTATAAAATTTCTCCAAAAAAATATAGTTTATGCTAAAACACCGATAGTTAACTTTCAAAGTTTAAAAAAGTATTGCTCGAGTCCACGTTCCACTAAAAGTACTTGTGAGGATACATTATTGTGCGTCAATATGCAGTTCATGTGTAAAAAATCAAAACTTAGTACTCACAAACTTAAGTGAACAAATTATATACACAATAGGTAAGTAAAGATTAAAAATATTAAGGTTGAGGCACTCTATTGATATCAGGGTTCCCTGACATAGTAGCATCTAAACAGTGACTCACAATGTAGTTAAGGATAACAACAGTCAGCATTCATCATTCAGAAATGTAGCTGGAAAATATAACGCAAGGAACCAGTAGCCACTAATATTTTGTATTTTATAACACTGGTAATAGCTAGGACCATTTGCAATGCAACATGCAAGAACAGAAATAACATAACTGACATGAACATCCCTTCATGCCCATGAACAGGTTAGTTGAAAAGGTACCTTGAAATTTAATTGCACTTGAATTCAGATTCCTCATCATTTTTTCATCCTCAAAAGTCAAAAGTATAAATATTAAATGTCTCTAAAGTAGCGTTCTTGATCCGAAACATCAATGAGCCATCAAGGAAATCTCAAGCAATAATGAATTCAATGTGAATTATTTCTATTCTTCCATGTATAAAAACCAAAAAACTGAGGTTTTTGACCCATGACCATGAAGAACAAAAATTCTAGGGGTTGAGTTTCCCAAACCATGCTAACAAATTCTTATTAAGAATAATAAAAAGTAAGAATTTTATATAACGTGATTCTACTCATAGAATGCCAGCAAAGTGCAAAATGACTAAACTAGAAAAGTGACAACAGAAAATTTAAGGACATAGCCAGAGTACTCACAATGTACAGCCATCTAAGTTCAGTTTTTTGCAATTGACACTTTATGCTTCAACACCAAATCATAATCCTATTTCGCAGATATTGAAATATGTCCACCTTATATACTGTGCAATGCTTTAGAAAATTCACAATCTTTACTATAGTCAGCAACTTAATCTTGTTTCTTATGCAGTCTCAGCTTTAGGTACAGTTGCCTGGAATGCAACTTTTCGCTTTTTTTGAATTTGACGGACAAATTCAGATACTACTAAATGTAACTTTGGATTAGGCTTACGATTATTTGGGAGATTATAACCCGCCCTTTTTATAGCAAAAAGCAGACACTTTTCACCTCTCTGGCAATGAGCAGGACATGCAAGAGGAACTGTGCATCTCAATACTGGCTTATTACAAAACGAAGGGCCTGTTGGCAAGCTGCATAAAGCCAAAAACCATATCAGTAAAGCAGTCTTCTCAAGACAACAGTAATAATAATAAATAAGAAAACAATATGCAATACATAAAATCGGAAAAGGACAATCATGAATTGAAGACATGAAAACATTTCAGTACAAAATGACATCCAATTCCTTATGTTAGCTAGGCTCAAAATCTAAGTTTGATTTGAAGGGTTTTCCGCATTGAATCTAAATACTGTATAGTGCAAGATGGTGAGTTGATGAGATGGAATGCTTTTTACATGTATGCTTCAGTGACACGCAACTAGGTCTGGATTTTGGTGAGTAAAGTCTACAGATATGTGTTTGAAGTTTCACAAGCAATGATATTTCACTATTCGAGCTAAGGTGGCAATATGATAAATAGATGGATAGATGTGGGTAGAAGGAGAAAAATGGTTGGAAAATTCAGTGAGAAAAATGGCATTACAAAGTAATTGGTAGAAAAGTCAAGACATAGATGTGGGTAGAAGGAGGGGGAAATGGCAGCCTAGTGCATGAGGCTAACACATAGTGGGGTTTGGAGAGAAATGTATGCAGCCTTACCTCATAACAAAGAGGCTTTTTCAATATTTGAACCTGTGACATCCAGTTTATAAGGTAGTAACCGTATCGTGTTGTGTCAAGGCTCACCCTCACAAGAGGAGAAAGAAAGGGAGAGAATATCAGAAAAGTAAATGCTGCCTCTTCCCTATGGCATCAGGCATAACCCATCCTAAAACTACCCAAATGGTCTCCTGCCGCCCACTCCACACTCCATTGTTGCCTTTATATTCATGTCCCCTTCTTTGATTCCAGCATCTTCTTAACCAATTTCTTGATGCCAAATATCCATTCTGTTAGAGCCACCTTTTCTAGCATAATAGACTCCTACACCATACTTCCTAACTCATTATCAAGTGTACCTTTATGATCCCTATCCTTTCTAAAGTAGGCCTGAATTAGTAGATGCCCATGATTTTGATGCCCGTCACAATATTTGAAATACATCATTGAATGTTGATCAATATTCAATAAGGTGCATTACAAAAGCTATTTACAAATTTATCCCTCTAGCATAGGAATCTGGTTAGTCTTAAATCCATGAAATGGACTATTTAAAAAAGTTATGCAACTATCATAGAACATAAAACGTAAAACGCGCCTTATCAGATTTCTCCATAGGTCTATTCATCTTCTTTTGGTCCAACCTTCCAAGACTTAAAAAAAGATCAAGGTAGGCAGAAATGAACAAATATCACTGACCAAAAATGGGTGCCAAACTATCCACTATGTTGTATTGCAATTGAAGGAGCATTAACTTGCTTATTTTTTAACCCCAAAAAAAGGCCAATCAAATAGATATTGATATTCAAAAACCAAACAGGAAAAAGAGAACTATATCTTCAGGAAGAAATGGAAAATACAATAACCATAGGCACAGCAAAAAACTAAAATCAACCTATTTTTCTAATCAACCAAAGCAAAACTCTAAGTTAATCTACCACACACACCATATCATTTTCCTGATTGGGATACTCTCCTAATTATGAATAACACACATGATATAGTCTTGTTGGATTGGAGAAAGAAAATATTTTTGGTCCACAGGTAGTCTAACCAAGTGAGAATCCGCTCATAACATTCCAAATTTTACTATTACTCTCTCATCCAAAATTCAAAATACATGAGCACCTGAATCCCTTTTTCTCAAATTTCCCTTCAATCAAAACAAAATTCTGAAGCTACGTTACATTAACAGCAGAAAATTTTGAAGGAAAACTCAACAAAATATGAGGAACCTGAAAAAAATAACATTATCTACTAGACATGAAATCGCAGTATTTTCCAAACTGCAATAAATTTTCACACACTCACTTAAGGGTACGTTTGCGACTTCTTTTAGAGGATAATGGAGAAAAAATGAAAGACTTAGGAGACAAGAAATACACTTTTGATATGCCTCTCGATCCTTCCCTTTCTCTTTCCCCCTCAAAAATTAACTTGTGAGTTGGTTTTTGGGGAATAGAGAGAAATGGACCTAGAGAGCCCATCTGACAAATATAATTCATGGCTCCAAATTCTTTCTATTCCCTAAATTAGCCTCCGAAAATAAATAAACTCGTAAACAGATCGAGTTTTAAATCAAAAATTATTCCCCAAATCAAACGCAACTAAACAATTAAAATAATTAAAAAGCAAAAAAAAAAAAAAAGAAACGCACTTTTTAACGACGAAACGGCATCCCCGATAAAGCTTCTGTTTAGAATCTGAAAGTATATGAGTATGACAAAATCTGGTAAGCGCCATAGCCTTAGTCTTACATCCACTTGTTGCACACCGAACGACGTCGTCTCCAACAACAGTAACGCCGTTTACATTGCCTCCTAAAACGACAGTGTCGTTTGCGTTTTCACTAACGAAGGGACTCTTACCATAAATCCAATAATATTCTCTATACTTTGATTTGAGATCTTCCATGAGAGTCCAGTAGTGACCTCTGTAGCACCGAGCGAGTTGCCTCACTCGCCGGAGCCGACGCGCGATCACCTCGCGACGTGTCAGCACGCGCGAGTTTGAAAGTGCTAAGTCTTCGTCGGCGCCGTTGATCGTCATCGGCGGTGGTGGCGGTGGCGGTGGGGTAGATGAATCATTCATGGCGGTTAAGGGGGAAACGGTAATTGGTTTTTGTCTAAGGTTGCAATTTTGTTTTGATTTGGTTGGTTGATAGTGTGAAAGGTTTGGATTTTGTGGTGGAGAAAATTCTGGAACGGTGTGTGTCAATTATAATATTTTGAATTCTTGTTTGAACTATATATGCACAAGTTTTGTTAAGCATCCACCCAAATAATACAATTAAATGATAATGATACATTCACTTTTGGTATAAATATTACACTTATGGTTAAAAAATTTGATTTCCTAATATATCTTTGCACCGGAGACAATACTATTCACGTTGAAAACATATAAGTATATAAGCTAACTTTTCTAGTGGGTATTGTTCCACCACAAGTAATCCAAGTCAACCGAAGAGTCACATACTTGGTCGCCGAGTTGGGCCCCGCGTGTTGGGACCACCACAGTTGACCTTAGAGACAGCATGTCATCTGTACCTCACCAACCCACCTGCCAGCACGACAGACTGACTGATTGCAGAATGGTTACAAAACCAACCACAGGCTAAAAGACAAGAGTGGCACAGAGTATGGTCCTGGCAGACCGCCTGACACGGGAAAAGCAACTCCCGACAATACCCCTGGTCGGCCACGTGTTGCACTACCTGCCAAGAGCACAAAGTTAGCTATCCCCTCTATAAATAGGAGTCTCTACCAACAGGAAGTATCTCAATCTCTTTACTCTCTAACATTACTCACTCTATTACTTTCTACCTTTGTATTCTCATACTCATTAAACACTAAGTTCGTACACTGACTTGATCGTCGGAGAACCTTTTCAGGTACCTCCACCGGCGGGTCCATCTCTTCTACACCATCTTGCTACTTTGACGTCCTTCCTCTTCTCCATCCTCAGCAGCTGATCAACTATTATTCCGTACCTTTGTGTTCTAGGAAAGAACATGTATTTTTTCATCCACAAAACTCGAACTCGAAACATTGTTTAAAGGGAATCAAAGAGAATTAAACATATATCACTTAAACCAAAACTCATTAGTCACTTAGGCTTGAATTGATAGTTTATTGGTATTTTAAAAGCTAAAAATTAGTCATTGAATAACCAAAAATAATTAAAAATGATATATTAATGAAATGCACACACAAAAATTTATTAATGAAGGTACATTTATCAAAAACAAAATTTTATACAACTAATAAAAAAATTGGTTTGGGATTTTTTCTTATATATACATCACAAAGATTAACACTATATTTGGTTTTATAGAAAAAAGAGGAAAAAGTAGTAGAAAGTGTGATTATCCATCATTTGTTTTACTTATGAACTCAAAACTAAATAGTAATTATGTATGAAGAAGAAAAAACATAAAAAGCTAAAAATTCGTCATTAAATGACCAAAAATAATTAAAAATGATAGTATTAAGTAAAGATATATTAATGATCTGCACAAAAAAGGTTATATTAATAAAAGTACATTTATCAACAACAAAATTTTACACAATGAATTATAAAAAAAATTGGTTTGCGATTTTTGTTATACATCACTGACTAACCCTCTATTTAAGGAATGAAAAGAATGAAAGGAAATTTAAGGAATGGAAATAAGTAAAAATTAGGGTTAAAATTTAGTTGTTCGATTTAAAAGAAAAATGAGGGGAAAAAAGTTATAATAGTTGTGCAAAACATGAAAGGGAAAGAAAAAATATATTTCTAAAATTACATAAATGCTTTAAATAAGAAATATCTCATTTACAATATTGTTGTTGTTACCTTTTTAGCATGTACCAAATAGAGGAGATTCATATATTTTTTGACCAAACTAACTCCAAGAAGTATAAATACTAAACAAACACTTTAGACACCACGTGTACAAAAAAATCTAAATATATTGATTGATTTTTGTATCATGTGAGTAATAACAATTAAAGAAAAAAATATTTCTAAAAAAAGAATAATACAAATTATCGCTCAGCAAATCATAAGTTATTCAAACCATAATTAAAACTAAAAATAAAATAAAATGCATTTTGTTATGGTGCTAAACTTTCATACTCTACCATAAAAATGAATGGTTTTTACTTTTTATATGGAATGAATCAAAAATAATAAAAACATAAAAAATTAAATGGGATTGCATGAGTTATAACAAGTAAAAATTGACATATTTTTTTAATGGAATTACAAAATGAAAAAACAAAATTAGAATATTAAAGTTTTATTTGTCTCTATTGATGTAGTGATAAGCTCATTTGAAGAGAAAGTGAGTTTGTGGAGAAAAGAGAAGAAAGTAAATTTGAGGAGAAAAGTGAGGGTTTAGAGATAAAATAGGGGTATTGTAATCATTTAAAAAAATATTTTGATGTGTTTCCCCTCCGAGATGAGAAGAAATTTTTTTAGCATGCGACTCACACTTTTTTCTTCTTCTCTTTTCCCTTGTGTGTCAACCAAAGAAGACAAAAGTCACTTTTCCTCACTTTTCTCTTCAATTATTTTTCATTCCTTCCGTTTTTACTAGAACCAAATACAACCTAAAACTAAGCTTTTCTCGGAATAAATTGCTCTATAAGGCTTGGTTTATGTCTAACTAACATCTTAATTTTGTATCAATTGTTAATTTCAATTAACAGCATATTAATAGATTAAATTACATGATTAATATTATTTATTATATTAGACTGTCTAAAATATTTATCAATTATACAATATTTTCAATTTCGCATCTCTAAATATATGAATAATATAGGTATAAATTAATATAATTTATTGTATTTCTTCATTTAAAAATGGCTTTAGTGGACTATAATGATTTTCTAAAGTCTTTACGTTTTAGGAAAAACAATATAATGATATTAAAATTTTATTTGTTTAGATAGAAACAATGATTTCAATATTTATTATGAATATTTTCATATGTAAACTACTTTAAAGTTAAGAGAAATCGATAGTTGGAGAGTAGGCTTAGTCACAAAAACTCCAATGAGAATAGAATGTGACTTATAAAGTTTGAACATATACTATATAAAGATATTTTAGTTTGAGTTTTAAAATTGCTAATAGGTTAATGGTAAGATCTAGCATGCGCTTACATGGAAGTTATCAAAATCTTGCAAATATTAGATGGAATTGCTCCAAGTGTTTGTACCGGTATCCATAGAGTGAGTATAACCCAACCTCTTAATAAGTGTTCAAGAAGTATAGATTACTGTTTAACATGTTATATAGGTTTATTGACATCATCTCATCTTAATCGAACCAAATAAAATACAAATTTATATTTTAATATTAGCCAAAATTTTTATTCATTAGTATGTCCATAATATTTTTTTCATTATAATAGCTTTTGAGCGATTCTTGAACTTAAACTTATTGTCTTAAATCCAATAGTCCAATTAATGTTAATGGATGAATTTTTTAAGGGTGCAAATCATTCAAACTAATTATTTTATGTGTGTCCATGTGGTCCTAAATTAAAGTGGTATATATATATATATGTGTGAGGTTATGTATGTGTATAGTGGTGAATCTTGTGGAACAAAATAGTCAAAAACTCAATCAACCATTTCTTAATTTGAGACAAAAAGAATCTCCAATTTCTTCCATTCTTTCTCACATGCAAGAGCTAATACTAAATGTCTGGGATGTTTGAAATATGTTATTATATAAAATTTCATATTGCCTAGTATTAGAATAGAGTAGAATATAATGTTATATATTGGACTCAGGTCCTTATTGTAATGTCGGAATAGACAATGGTGGTAACAGTTGAGGCTTGTCAAGGAAGCTCTAATGTTCAGTTTGACTGAGTATTGAAGATAACAATTGTCGGTGAATTTTTGTGTTGATGTTCCAATATATCAAAAGACTTCCTAGCAATAGGTGGCTAGGCGGCATGTTCCATTTGATGACTGTACGAGAAGTTGCACTACAAGTTTGGAGAGCTAGGCTCTTGGTAACATCATCAAGGATACTCACAAGGTCTATGCTGTAGGAGTAGTTAAAAAGAATTAGACATTGAGCAATATGGAGTCATATAATCGCTAAGGTGAAGATTCTTGTGTAGATTTCCTAAGGAGTGAGATATTCGTCTATTTCAATCAAGGTGGAGATTGTTGGGGATGTTTATAATATGTTATTATATAAAATCCCACATTGTCTATCATTAGAATATAGTAGAATATCAATGTTATATATTGGACTCAAGTCCTTGTTATAATGTGCACCAGATATAAGCACCAAATAGAAACACCTCATGGGCACTTGGGCCCATGGGTGTGCTAGGGTTTGTACTCCTTATTTTCTAATAATATCTCGGTAGTCGTTTAGCGCTTCCGGGAACGTATGCACAATTGGCTGAATCTCATTAACAAATTCTCTTGTTTCTTCTCTTCTATTTATTCTATGCCTTTATTTAATTGCTTATAGCCAACTCTGCGCAATGATCGCTTCCGCTGCACCAACACTATTTTTTTCCTTTTTTTAGTGGACATAATCATAGAATTCGCTTACCACCCTTGTGAACTGTGTACCAAACCACAGTACATTCGTGACTTGGCTCACAACGTTATAAAGCACATCCATGAATGTTTTATGTAATCCAAACTCTGAAGATAAGTTCTCTTCGCGGTATATATTATTTCACGATACTACAAATAGAAGGTAAACATAAAGCATAAGCAAACAAAAGAAAGGGGGAGAGATAAAAACAAAAGCATGACAAATGCCTCAACTTCGAGTTGATGGAAAACAAAAACCTAAAGTAAAATTAGTTACAAGTAATGGTGCTTTATTTTTATTTTTGGGATATAAACCAACCCACTACTAATTCATCCTTGATTTGGTGCTTTGTTTTTATTTTATTTTTAATTTATTTATTCCATAAACCTAATTATATAATTTTAATTACTTTTTATATCCTATAAATTCTGAAAAATTTACAATTTATAATATCTGAATATGTTTCAATTTTTAAAATTATATTTCTGAAAAAAATAATAAATTATTTTTTTGTTTATTTAAAATTCAAATGAGGATATTTGGCATATTAATTATTTATTTTATTAAATTCGAAATAAATCATATAAATTCATACAACATAATTTTAATTATTTATTATTTATTTAAAATTGAAATTTCAAAAAAAAAATAATAATAAAATTATTTATTAACCATTTCTTTTTCTTATTTTAAGATAAAACTATATGGGTTTCTAGAAGCCCATTTCCACTTAATTTTTTGTTTTGAGTTTGATTAAATATCTTTTGAGAAAAAGATGTAAGTTTATATACACATTTGTTTTTGGAAACTCATTTATTTAATTGATTTATTTTTAGAAATTATTTATTTAAAAAAAAATATTGTTGGACTTTTTGTGAGCCGGACAAAAATGGGTATTCACAGCTACCCCTCTTTACTAGTTGGTTATCTGATAGCAAGTAAATCGAGGTTTGAGGGATACCGTGATAAGTGACTAGTAAAGAAATAAATGTTAATTTTGTTGAGGCTCAGAAGAAGCCTAACTAGCTAAATCTCCGTGCTCGAAAATGTCAAACTTACTTTTGCGAGTTGAACTATCTTCAAGATGGTCTGAGTTTTATGGATGTAAACCAAAGATGCAGATCGGTGTACTGCCAGAATTTGGAGTGAAAATAGTGAAACCAAAGACGCAAGTTGGTTTACTTCCAGAATTTGGAGACATTGTGTTAAGGAACAAGAACACAGATCAGTGTTTTGTCGGAACTTGGAATGAAAAGAGTGAAGCCAAAGACGCAGGTCGGTGTACTGTTGGAATTTGGAGACATTAGATTGAGGGCCAAAAGCACAGGTCGGTGTACTGCCGGAACTTAGGATTAAAAGGGTAAAATCAAAGACGCAGGTCAGTGTGCTGTCGGAATTTGGATGACACTAGGAAATAAGACCAAGAATACAGGTCAGTATACTGCCGAAACTTGGAATGAAAAAGGTGAACCCGAAGATGCATGTCGGTGTACTACTAAAATTTGGGATGACATTAGGAAATGAGACAAAGAATGGAGGTCGGTGTACTGCCGAAACTTGGAATGAAAAGGATGAACCAAAGATGCAGGTCGGTATACTGCGGAATTTGGGATGAAAACGTGTATGAATATGACATGTTTTTTGCTGTTTCATTTTTGTATGAATGCAAATGACTATTATTGATGCATGCTACGAAATGCTCATGTTTGGTAATTCTATAATTGTTTTCATATCATATTGAGTTGTAATTGGTATTCATCTGTATTGCTCCGTCGCATCCTTAACATTTGGTTGTAGATTATTGTTTGCAAGGAACGACTTTGTTTGTTCATTCTCGAAGATGACAATTAACTTTGTCTTTCAGCTGTAAAGTGTTTTTCTCTTTTCGAATATTACTCAAGCCGACATGCTTAAAATTCTTAAGATAGTGCAAGTTTAATGAAAACAAACCATGCAAATAAAATATTTTAACTCATATATGATAGAAGAAATATGACCGTGTTTGGCCTATTGTGTTATGGGTAAGTGGTGGGAATAGATTTTAAATAACGAAAAATGTTATACTACCACTATACAATCATTAACCATCCAAAAAAATTGCACCAGTATTGACTTAATTTTTGGTCTCCCGAAAATTTGCCCCACTACTGACTTATCGCCTTATGTTCTTAAGAGACCTTCCATTTTTCTTTTTCTTTTGTCCCTAAGTTTTGCTTAGACCGTCCTTTCGAGTTTTTGTTCTAACTGGATTTATTCGTTTCATTTGTGTATTGATCACGCAATGCATAAGTTTTTTAAAGAAAAAATATTTTGAATTTGTTTTGGAGTCAGTTATTTGGTACCCTTAGTGTGTATCTCAAACAATTCGAATCTCAACAAAGACTTTTCGGACATGTAATGTGGTCTGGTTAGGGGATTATAAGAAGAAAATGATATAAGACTCAAATGATGTGTTTCCCGCCTTCAACTTTCTCCATATTCTCCATAATCTTATTTCCAACATCTCCTATATTTCAATCATGGATACAATATCCATTCCCTTTTGGATAAGGAAGGTTTTGTACCGATTCTAGTTTAAGATTTCCTTATTTGCCTTAAGTTTTGCCTAAGGTTTTACTACAACTCTTAGCGGGCCCTTTTTGTAATCCACTTGATCCATTTCTAGATCTTTTGAAGATTTGCTGGAAAACTACCATTTCCCTAGTTTATTTGTATTTTTCGAAGGTGTTGTATTTTTTCAATAAACTTCTTTAATATTGTCCTGACTCAAAAGGGGTGACTAGGAATATCTTTTTTAATGTTCAGAATAACAAAGAAGCTTTATGTCATCAACATGACCTACCTGAGGGTACACACCATATGGGATTTGTTTACATCATCCTCCTAAGAGAGTGCACGAAAGTATGCAAAAATGAGTGATAACCAACTAGTCTTTCCACACCCTTGTGAACTGCGAGTCTGCCTCCTATCCATTACAGGAGAGACCAGAACATAGTTTAGATTATTACACGTGGCAAAAGTAAATTTAAAATGATTCAGATTTTAATTTATTTTTGAATTAAATAACTTCAAAAAATCCATCCTCTCACATTCCTAATACTGGAGAGTCCAGTACTAGAGAGGAATCCTATTCGTGAACTGCGTACCAAATCATAGTACATTCGTGACTTGACTCACAACGTTAGAAAACCCATCAATGGATGTTTCATGTAGTCCAAACTTCAAAGATAAGTTCTTTTCATGTTATATATTATTTCACGGCCCTAAAAATAGAAGGTAAACATAAAGCATAAGCAAACAAAAGAAAGTGGGAGAGATGGAAACAAAAGCATCACAAATGCCTCAACTTTAAGTTGATGGAAAACAAAAACCTAAAATAAAATTAGTTACAACTAATGGGTTGGCGCATATTTTTGTGCCTTAGAACTTAGATTTTTAGACTTATTTTATCAAGACCATGGTCTTGGAACTTAAGGTGTTGGTACAATTTGGTCTCTTAGTATTTTTTTACTCAAACCAATTCCATCTTTGAACATGTGTAAGCTTTAGCTTATGATTGTTGAATTAAGATTGTTCTGTTTGGTGTTGTCATAAGGGTTTATTGCTTTGGAGTATGAACTTTGTATTTTGGCAGCTTACCTGAGCTTGATTCGCTTTGTTGACCCCATGACAACTCGTGTAGCATTGGTACACTTTCTTCTCTTTTAATGCGAGTACAGCTCTATTCCAGTATTGAAATATATTTTTAGGTATTATTAAAGGTATCCTTCACTTTTTGGGTAACGAACTAATCCTTTTAGGGGTTAGTGATTGTCTCTCTCAACAATTCCAGTATTGGAATATGAGGAGAAGAGAAATATTTTTAATTTTTTATCAGCAAAATAAAACTCAAATCATAGCTGTTAAAACTTTTATCGTCACGTATCCCAATCCACATTAAGTATTAGACCTTTAGTATTGGACTCTCTGGTACTGCAGAGGATTCACATAATGATAACACCTTGCTGTCCATGAAAATGAACACGGTTTTTGGAAGTTAATGGAGTGTTTCATTTTTGTTGGGAGGTCTTACGCCTCATCCAAGCCTTAGATAAATTTCGTATAACCCCAAAGTTGTTTTAGAAGATTATTATCTTTGCTATTGAGTTGTTATCGTGGATGTGCAATTTTTGTAAGTAATGGCCCTTGTGGATTTAAGGTAAACCTAAGATAATCTAAGTTAGTTAGTTATCTCAATGGGAAGTTAAACACTTGACTGAAACCACTCTTATACTTCTATTGTCTCCAAAACAACTTTGTGCTCTTGTAATGGATATTGCAATAATGTCAAGTCATTTGGTCGACATATGTTGGTGTTAGTCGTGGCTTAGTAAACAATACTAATTTAGCTCAATGAATTAATTAAGTTTATGTGAGCTTACCCATGAAACTTTTGTATGCTTTATGCTAATACTAAGGTGAATCATTAAATTGAAAGCCTTACCATTTTTTAATTCGAGTTGATCCCGAATGTAGTAAAACGATGTATATATAGAAGTTGTATTGTCTACCTAAGACAACATCATGCTCTGAGATGACATGGGATTTATTCAAATGTTGTAAAAACATTTAAAACCATATTAATAATTTCCTTCAAATTTCCTATGATTTGGTATAAGGTTTATCGAAATTCCATGACTAGAGAGAAGTTGTGAATATTTTACTAAAGTTGTCTCTTTCTATCCTAAATCTATGATCAACCTTAATGATCACTTCGAAAGTGTATCCTCTAGTCATTTTCTTGGAACCTCAATCCCCATAATTTGTTTTGCATTAAATAAGCATTCCAAATTGATGTTAATATGTAAATTTCATTAAGTCATGAAAAAGTTATACTCCATATACTAAAGTAGTTTTCTATTGTCCATATTCACGTAACAGAGGAGTATGTTTATGTGTTTGATGTGGTTCGGGATATCATGGTAAATACATATTCTTAATGTTTGATTTGTTGAGCTGGAACAAGCTTGCAATCAAAATCATGTTATTCAGTGATAGGTTTGGCCATATTAAGGAATTATTGTCCCTTGACTTTTTATACATTAAATGGTTGGTTGATTATGCTCTATAATTTTGTATGGGTTTATTGGAAATTAAAAGGTTTGACTTGATTTAGTTGAGTTTGGATAGCCTCCATACATTGACATAGAAACTAAGGTTGAGACTTGTATAATGCATGAAGCTAAAGTCTCTTATGTCCTCCCAATCAAAATGGAAATTAAAACTACATCATGAATTCATGATCAAATAGAATTTTAGTGTAAAAATATATATAAATGTATTAAGATAAAGGAAGAAACTAATAAAAATGTGTTACAATAGAAAGGCTCACTTGAATAAAACTATTGGGCGAAATAAGGAGGCATGTGTTAAAAATAATGGTGCATTAATTTTATTGTTAAATCATGCATGAGTACACATTAACAATAATGGTGCATTAGATTCACTCGCACTAAGAGTGTGGATTGTTATGTGAGTTTTATAAGAGATTCTTACACTGAAAATGATTTACGTACTCATTCGATCTAAAGTCAGTATAGTCTAACATAAGGAGTTGCATGTTTTATTGCAGTGAAATATTGTCTTTACTCAAATGATTGATATAGATAAAATTTATCCCTCCTACATAATAATTATATCCTTTGACCCTTAATTGAGTGAGACAACAAAATATATCACAATACTCAAATGTGTCAATATAGGATGGTTATGTCAGATCACAAACACTCTTATCACTTAGATAACAATCATCGTTTCTACATTACTACCAACGTTATAGGAACACAGGTCACATATAAAAACTAGTCAGTTCTAAATATCATAGTTTAAGGGATAAATTACAAGGTTCCATTTAGCAATTGGCACAACCATGAATGCATGTTAGCATGACTAGAAGTAATAAATGTGCACTTCTTATTTCTGGTTTGACCTAGCATTAATATAAATAGTATTACTAAAACATTCAATTCTATGATGTTTTATATGGCAACCCTAACCACTAAATTCTTAGAGAGAGTATCCTAGTTGGGAGAATCTACTTGCCTATATAGGTGCAACTAGATTGTTATGTTGTGATTGTGATATGACGTTGTTGTTGATCGTAACTAGGATTTGTTTGAGGTTCGTGATCAACCACAAGGGTTTCGCTCTTCACTCCAGGATGTAATGTATTTCTATCACGAGTCATACATTTCACTCAGACCATGATTTGAGATTCTAATTAATTATTTTATTTTCCACTAAGATTCCCAATTTCATTTTAGATTTTATTTTCTATTATGTATAGGTTTAGTTTATTTTTTATATCTTACCTTTTTTCTTTGTTTTATTATGGAGTTTGAATAAGAAATATTTATTATGCATGAATTTATAGATATTGTGTTAATATATATAGATATCCAAACTATCAAAAATGAAATAAAACACTAGAAACACTTCTTCATTAAGAAATAGGCATTCACATGAGAGTGTTATGTATATATATTGTTGCTGTAAAGATTTATATACAATCATTGCATCATCCACCATTCATTTGCATTACTTTTTTAAAGAGTCAATTATGATTAAATATGAATAATTAATGATTGATTTAGATTTACTCTTGTGAATGCGAGTAAACTTGTGTAAAGTTGCATAAAATCATGAGTTCCATGCAATGTCTAGGAGTTTACTCACCTAGATAAATTACTTTCACCAAATATCCAAAACATCATTGTTTCATGACCAAACACCTATACAGAGGATTTTGTTTCATGAATAATAATTAAACACTTATTTTTAACATTCTAGAATTTGGGCTTTCTAGAAACCTCATGTCTTAAAGCTCCATGAGTGTGTCTTCTTTCTTGCCTTTTCATATTGCATCTCTTTTGGTGTCATCCTGTACTTGTTCGTCCTTCACCTAATCATGATCTAATCGAAACTTTATATATTATGTAATCACATATAAAAATTGTTAAACCAAGACCACTATCCTATGCATACATAATGTACCAAGCAGCGAACAAAAGAGAAACAATATGTACACTATGTGTAATAGAAAAAAACAGAGGAAAAATGAAAAGAAGTTATGTTTGAAAGAATGTATATTATCAAGAATAATGAAGAAAAATAAACTAAGTTGTATTGAAAATGTATTGAGTATCAATTACAACATTATCATCTATCTTTGAAATGCCTAAATGCTATTTATAGCTTCCAAATTCCAACTAACTATAACTAACTTTATATGCTAGGAAAGTAGACAAACTAACAAAGCTGAAATAACTCAAACTTTTACTAGTGGAAGTTTCTTCATTTTTAGTTATTAATGTTGAAATTACATTATTTCCTTAACACTCCTCCTTAATTCAACATCCACTACCCATTTCTTACACATATCTTCATTCTTAGCCTCTCAAACCTTTCTTTCTTCAAAGGTTTTGTGAAAACATCAACCACTTGATTTTCAGAATTGCAAAATTCTAGCTTTACTTTCCCTTTGCTCACTTGATCTCCAATGTAGTGAAATCTAGTCTCTATATGCTTGCTTCTACCATGAGAAACTGGATTTAGTGCCAAATAGGTTGTTGATTTGTGGTCTGTCATCAACAAAATCCCATCATCTGGTTGTATTTGTAATTCTGACAGTAAAGCCTCCATTCAAACAACTTTATGCTTAGACACCTCACCATCTGGTTTCAACCTGATCTTGTATACCCATTTCACAGATATGATTTTCTTTCCTCTTGGTAGTTGAGTTAGACTCCAAGTATTGTTATTTTCTATGGATTTCAGTTCTTCCTCCATAGCTTCAATCCAATGTGGTTGTTTCAAAGCATCTTTCACATCTGCTGGTTCCATCTTAGCAAGCAATGCCATATACATAAAATCACCATCTACGTTGATTATTGAGTCAGAGAAAACCTCACAGTCACTTAGTCTTGAAGGTGGTTGTCTGAGTCTCCGAGTTGTTGGAGGATTCACCATTGTACTAGGCACAACAACTGGATTAGATGCTATAGTCTCACCAATGCCACTTTCATCAACTTCTTCAAATTGCAACATGGTCTCTTGACCTTTTTTAGAACTTTTAAGGTTCCAATTCCAACACTGATCCTCATCAAACTTCAAATCCCTGCTCATCATCAACTTATTCTTTCTAGGGTCAAATATTCTGTAAGTACCAGTTGAATGATAGCCTAAGAAGATAAGTTTTCACCCCTATCATCTAGTTTTCTCCTCCTTGCTTCAAGCACATGTTTGTAACAAATGGAGCCAAAGATTTTTAAGTGACTCACATTTCGTTTGAGTCTTGTCCAAACTTCTTCAGAAGTCTTCTCATCCAACCACTTAGTAGGACACCTATTTAGTATATACGTTGCACTAGAAACAGTCTCCCCCCCCCCCAAACACCTTAGGCAAGTTCTTTGTTTTTAGCATACACCTAGCCATATTAAGTATGGTTCTATTTGCCCTTTCTGTTGTTCCATTATGTTGAGGTGTATATGGAGTAATGACTTCATGAGTGATCCCTTCTTTGATGCATAATTCATTAAACTCAGCTGATACATATTCACCTGCTCCACCTGATCTCAACAATTTCAGCTTGACTTCACTTTGCCTTTATACTTGAGCTTTTATTCACTTGAATGTTTCTAGCACTTCACCTTTCTTGTTTATTAGATAGATACATACTTTTTTAGTATGATCATCAATAAAGGTCACAAAGTACTTATTTCCTTGAATAGAGTCTTCTTCAAAGGGTCCACACACATCTGAATATACCACCTCAAATGCTTTCACTATTTATGTAGGAACATGTGAGACAAAAGAATACCTTGCTTGTTTGCTTGATAGGCACTCTTCACATAATTGTTCTGGTGCTTTTGTGTATGGCAAACTAACCACTATTCCTTCTTTTTCTAGCAAATCTAAACTTTTAAAATTTAGATGTCCATACCTCTTATGCCATAGCCAAGTGTCCTTCATAATTGTTGATTAAAGACACTTTTTGTCACTAATCTATATGCCAATCTTGAAGGTTTTATTGGCTGAAAGTGGAGCCTTGAAGATGTTGTGCCTGTTTTTGTCAAACACTTTCAACATACCATTCTTTATCTCCATGGTATATCCCTTTTCAGCAGATGTCCAAGACTAAGCAGATTGCTCTTCATATTAGGTACATATAGGACATTGGAAATGCAGGCTTTCTTCCCATCTCTTCTTTGGATCATCACCTTGCTAATTCCTTCAGCAGGGACTACACTATGGTCAGTAAACTTAATCTTGCTCTTTGTTGATTTATCAAGTGTTATGAATAAATCCTTCTTGCCTGTCATATGATTTGAACAACCAGTATCAAGATACCAAAAGAACAACATCTTCTTGACTGCTTCTTATAATTGCTATTAGCAGGTAGTGATCATCATCACAATCTTCATCCTTAGCCTGTCTAGCTTCTTCCTTGCTACTCAATAGCTCCTTTGACTTACATTCTGCTGCATAATGCCCATAATTCTTGCAATTGTAGCATTGCACCTTCCTTTTATCAAACTTCATCCTTCCTTCTATATCTTTGATTGAGCCTTTTCTACGATCTTGCTCAAGATAGTTTGATCTCTAAGATGTAGAATCTTACTCATTCTTCTTTCATCTCACCTTCTTCTTGCTTTTGTTCCAACGCATAGAAGATTTCTTGTATTATTGTGCTTGGAGTGCATGATCACCATTCTTCTCTAAGCCTTTCTCTTTAAGCTTTTGTTCATGAGCTTCAAGAGAGCTTTGCAACTCTTCAATCTTGTAATCTTCAAGATTCTTGGACTCCTCTATTGCAACAACAATATGGTAATACTTAGGAGTTAGAGTCCTAAGTATCTTCTCAATAACATATTGCCCTTTCACCTCTTCTCCACACGATTTTATTTAGTTGATGTGTGTGAGAATCTTGGTGAAGTAATCTTCTATTGTGTCATTCTCCTCCATATGAAGGAGTTCATACTTTATCCTCATTGTTTGAAGTTTCACTTTCTTCATTTTTTTAGCCTCTTCATAGCTTTCTCCAAGCTATCCCAAGCTTCCTTTGTTGTCTTGGCACCAACAATTCTCTCAAAGTTGGCTCTATCAACAGATTGATGGATTAAGAACAAGGCTTTGCAATTTTTCTTCTTGGATTCTCTCTAAATTGTCATTTGAGCCTCATTTGCATTCTCCCCAACTTCTTGGTATCCATTCTAAACTATCTCAAGTACTTCTTGGAATCCAAAGATAGTTGTCATATGAATTCTCCATCTATCATAATTCTTGGTGTCAAGAATTAGTAGTATCATTTCAAACCCATTACCATTTGTCATGATAGATCTAAGATCTTGCAATCTTCTTTCCTTGTTGTCTTGCTATTTGTTCTTCTCTTCCCACTTCGAGTCACAACTCAAGATTCACAAAGAATCTTACACGACCTTGCTCTAACACCACTGTTAAACCAAGACCACTCTCCTATGCATACACAATGCACCAAGCAGCCAATAAAAGAGAAACAATATGCACACTAAGTGTAGTAGCAAAAAACATAGGAAAAATGAAAAGAAGTTATGTTTGAGAGAATGTGTATTATCAAGAATAATGAACTAAATTGTATTGAAAATGTATTGAGTATCAATTACAACAACATCATCCATCTTTGAAATGCCTAAGTGTTATGTATAGCTTCCAAATTTCAACTAACTATAACTAACTTTCTATGCTAGGAAAGTATACAAACTAACAAAGCTGAAATAACCTAAACTTCTACTTATGAAAGTTTCCTCATTTTCTGTTATTAATGCCGAAGTTACATTATTTCTTTAACATAAATAACCATTCACCATTACATTTCTAATTCATTTGATATTTTCGTAGTCACAAGCAACATAGGCTAGAAATCTCTTGCCTAACTCAAGTATATGTATGATTAATTTTATTATTAAATCATGCATAGGTACACATTAATAATAGAGGATAAAGTATCTCCTAGTGTGAGGAGATAACTTCTCTCCTTACCTCAGTTATACAATAACACGTGATTACTTTTTTACTTATTTTTAAAATAAATAAGAAAACAAAAAGTAAAATAACACAAATGTCTATTAATGAGTGAGTGTGAAGAGATAACTTCTCTCCTCACACCAGGACATACTTTATTCCCTTAAGAATAATAGTGTACTAGATTGACTCACAGTAAGAATGTTACATGGATGGTTATTATGTGAGCTTCAAAAGGGATTCTCATAAGGACAGTGGTTTATGTAGTCATTCGGTCTAATGTCATTATGGTTCCTAACATGAGGAGTTGCATGTTTTGACGCAATCAAAGATTGCCTTTAGTCAGGTGATTATAAAGATTCTAATCGGATACATAATGAGCCATGTAGAGAGATATGAGTGATATAACGTAGATTTATCCGTCCTATAATATTAGTTATTTAATTGAGTGAAACAACAAAATATATGACCATGTTCAAGTGTGTAAATATGAGATGTTGACAAGACTTGTTTAACACATATACCAAGGGATTAAAAAACCATAACTTATTTAGAACGCCTACTTATGGCTAAAAAATCATAGGTTGCATTATCCATGAGTGTAAGCCATGATTATAACTAGGATATTTGGAAAAATGGACAATATTACAAATGAGCATTGGTCAGATTGCAAATATTAATGCGACTTGGATAACAATGATGTCTTTCTACATATTGTTTAAGTGATAAAGAACTAGGTTCCATTTAGCACTTGACAAGATCATAAATGCCTGTTAGCATGACTAGAAATAATAAATGTGCATTTTTTTTTATTTTTGGTATGACCTAACATTAATATAAATAGTACTACTAAAACATTAAATTCTATGATGTATTATTTGGCAACCCTAGCTACTATATTCTTAGAGAGCATATCTCTGTTGGGAGAATCTGCTCGTGTCAATACCAATGTAGGCGTGGCTAGATTGTTGCGCTCGTGACCACGATATGACATTGTTGTTAATCATAACTAGGATTTGTTTGAAGTTTGTGATCCATCAATAAAGTTCCCCTCTTCACATCAAGAGGTAATGTATTTCTATCACGAGTCACCTCCTTTCACTTGAACCATAATTCAAGATTCCAATTTATTTTTCTCCACTACTTTTGATTGCCAAAATCATTTTAGATATTATTTTCTATCATGTATAATTTTACTTTATTTTTTTCCCTTACCTTTTTTGTTTGCTTTATTATGGAGTTTTAATAAGAAATATTTATTAGGCATGAATCTTATAAATATATGTTAATATATACATTGTAATAGTCATACACTCTCAATATAAAAATTTATATATGATCACTATATTATTTACCATTTATTTGATTTATTTTTTGTTTAAAGAGTAAATATGAATGATGGATGATACAATGATAATGTATAAAAATCTTACATATATATTTTTTTCCTATAATATATATAAATATAATATCTATGTATTGACAATGTAATACACAATTAATACATCAGTCAACATTCATTTAGACTATTTTTTCAAGAGAGGTAGTCAATAATCATTAAACTGAATATATATAATTTATATATATATATATATATATATATATATATATATATATATATATATCCAAATTATCACATCCAACAACAACAGGCATAGGCATAGGGTCAAACTTTAGATTCTCCCATTACGATCAACTTGTGAGTCCTCCTCCTCCTTCACCCTCTTCATCTTCTTGACTCAATGGGCACAAGTACCGATCCAACACAAGACGTTTCAGACGAGCAACAAAAACGGTCAGAGATCTACACCTACGAAGCCCCATGGCACATTTACGCTATGAACTGGTCCGTCCGTCGCGACAAAAAATACCGCCTTGCTATCTCCTCTCTCCTCGAGCAATACTCGAACCGGGTCGAGATTGTTCAACTCGACGACTCAACCGGTGAAATCCGATCCGACCCAAACCTCTCTTTCGAACACCCTTACCCTCCAACTAAAGCTATTTTCATCCCTGACAAAGAGTGCACTAAACCGGATCTTCTTGCAACTTCAAGTGATTTTTTAAGAATCTGGAGTCTTCCGGAACCTGATGAGGCCGGTTCGGTTCAGGCGAACCGGGTTGAGCTTAAGTCTGTTCTTAATGGGAACAAAAACAGTGAGTACTGTGGGCCTATTACGTCGTTTGATTGGAATGAAGCCGAACCGAAGCGAATTGGAACTTCGAGTATCGATACGACGTGTACAATTTGGGATATTGAGAAGGAGACTGTGGATACTCAGCTTATAGCGCATGATAAAGAGGTTTATGATATTGCTTGGGGTGGTGTTGGTGTTTTTGCTTCTGTTTCTGCTGATGGATCGGTTCGGGTTTTCGATCTTCGCGATAAGGAGCATTCTACTATCATCTATGAGAGCTCTGAGCCTGATACACCGTTGGTTCGCCTTGGATGGAATAAGCAGGATCCTAGGTAAGTGTTTTTGAGTGACTTGTTGATTGCATTGTTCTTTTAGTTATGGTTTATTCAATGTGTTTGTTTATGGAAATGTTTGAGTTGTCGATAATAGCGAGTTTAATGCAGTTATTTTTCAGGAAAATGGTTTTTGAACGCTTGCATTCACACCTCGTATAGGCGAATGTAGATTGATGTGAGTGTGGGTGAGTATCGTGATATACGGTAGTTCAAAGTGGAGTATATGCATTGATAGGAAACATTGTTAGCTAGTAATATAGCTATAGTGTTAGTTATTTAGAGACTGGTGTATAAATAGGCTATTGAGGGGCTGATGTAGTCAATGAGTGAAATTATTTCGTAAATGTCAATTCATTTTAGCATCTTTCTCCTCGACCTGAGGAAGGTTTTTATCGATTGGTGATTTCATTGAGAGTTTGGCTGTTGGAACTCGGAAGGGCTATCTATAGATTGTTGGATTAAGTTATGACAATGAGAGTGTTTATTGAAAATTAATGTGAGTGTAGCTACCAAGGGGGAATGGTTACCACTAAGTAGTCAATAGCGCTGCTACAGCACCGCTGTTTAGCGGTGCAGCGCAGGGTGTTCCTCTACACTATACGATGAGAGGGCTATTGTGGGTTTATCGATGGTTTAGGTCCACTAAAGGGATACGTGGGCAAGAAATCTAAAAAACGCCCCAAAATTTAAAATGGTAGCAATTTTTTGAAGGGTATTTGGGTCTTTTTGGTCAAAATCAAATCTAGTACTATTGGGGTCTGAAATTGAAAAGGCTCGACAACATAGATTCCCCTTTTCATGTTCGTGAAAACACATCCCTAGCACATCATTCTCTCTTCTGCTCTCTTCTAATCTCGTCTGCCGTTGCCTTTAGGCCATTTTCCAGCAACCAGGACGATGCACTGACATCTTCTCCTGTTTGCTCTCTTCCCCGATTTCTCTATTTTTCAGTTTGCACCTTGCACACGTTGTTTCTCTATTCTGTTCCTCTATTTTAAGCTCTAGCATTGTTAGAGCCGGCCACTCCGCTATATTATTTGGGATTCTCTACTTAGCTATCACCGACCTAATTGATTGAGTGTCAAGTTTTGCCGAACAAATGATGGAGTTGTATTTTCAAACCCATTATATGTTTTCCATTTCTCTTGTTTTTGTTGGAATTTGTGAGACGTTATTCATACTAAATAGCTATGCTCATTTAATTATGTGCTAAGGGTTTGTGGTAAATTTTTGAAACTTGTATCAATTTAGTCCTTTCTGTTTCTCACTTTAGTCCTTATGATGAAGTAACTAATGAGTTTTGTACATTTAGGACTAACTCATACACATAATTAAACAAGGACTAAAATTACAGTGTATGAGACTAAACTGTTAGGAGTTAGAACAGAATAGTTTCAGGGATTTGTGAACCCTGTCCGTTGTCGTTAGTTTCTGAGGGTATTTTGTCTTCAGTTCAATAGATGAGCACTAGTTTAAGGTGGTCTGTTGTTATTTTTTCTGTTCACTTAAAACCCTCACCTTAATGAGCAGCTTTAAGGATGCGTAGTCATAGAACTGAAATACTTTATGTTTAGTGAAAACGGGTCTTAGACTGTCTTTGATAAAAAATGATACAAGTTAATCTAAATTGATAAAGGTCGACTTAAGTAAAACTATAATAAGTATATAAGTGGGAAAGGAAAACCCATAGACTTGTTGTGATAAAGTTTTGGGGTCCGTTTATGCCTACTATCATTGTTTCTCTTAGCCTGTTGGTGGAGATCTGCCTGAATTTTGATCTCTCTTATATAGAAGTGGCTTGATATAATCACATTTATGTGGCTTGATATAATCACATTTATGTGGCTTGATATAATCACATTTATGTGGCTTGATATAATCACATTTATGTGGCTTGATATAATCACATTTATGTGGCTTGATATAATCACATTTATGTGGCTTGATATAATCATATTTATGTGGCTTGATGTAGAGTAAGCTATTCATGTATCATTCTGAATTTCTCTTTTAGCCTATTGATCTGAAAAATAACCAGGAAGTTGGCTATTACAGACAAGATAATATTAGAAAGGTGTAAATAAAGCAGAAATATGTCAAGGACTATGAAGAAAGAAGGGGAATAATTTTTTGGTATCTTAATATTTTCTAATTATTATTTTTTATTTTGGATATATCTCATTATAATTAAAAAATAATTTCAGATATGACATGTTATTGATTGTACATTAGAATGGATAACTTACACAACAATTATTGCAATCCACATCGCAACATTCGTGATGCCCATGATTGCGAAAACCACAACACGGCCGCAAGTCTGCAACTGTGACCGCTACTTAAAACCTTGCCCCTTATGTTCTAAAATTAAATGTTATTATTTATAGTTAACTCCCTGAATTCATTTCTGCAAAGTCTAATGTGTTGAATGAAAAGTTTTACTAATATACAGTGGCTTGTTGTGGATATTGAGTTAACAGTTATTTTCCATGAAAATGCTTACTGAGCACCTGTTTTTGACATCATTTGTAGACAGTGATATATGATGTGAGCGTGGGTACGAATTGAGGCATACGGTAGTTTGAGATGGTGTAGATCTATTGTATGCAAGTATAAAAGAGAAATTAACTGTGTGTAAAATTTAGTCGTACAAATAATGGAGTTCTATGTTCAAACCCATTTTATTTTTTCATTCCCTCTTTTGTTATTGGAAGTCTTGAGATTCCTGGGTACTAAATAGCAATGACAATACTTATGTGCGTTTCAGTGAGATTAAGGCTTGATTGTTGTTGTATTTCAGTTTTCTCTATGTACTTGTAGTGCTCGTTTATTAGAATATAGGTCATGTAACAACTAGTTAATGAAAGTATAACAAACAACTACTAACATGTATTTATTTTGAGAAACACACCCCAAGAAATCAAAGAAAAACACCTACGTTTTGTCCAAATAACAATGCTAATTTAATTACGTGTACGAGTTAGTTTTAAATTTATTAAACTTGTATTGAATTTAGTCTTTTTTGTTTCTTACTTTTAGTCCTTATGAACCAACTAATATAATTTTTGTATATTTAGTACTAATTCATACACAATTAAATTCAAGGACTTATTCTGGTTTACAATATTAAACTGCTAGCAGAGAATAATTTGAGTGACTAAGTTGCTAATTTACTTTATTATTGTTTTCAAAACGTCTTATACTGAAAATTTGCTTTGGAAAAAGTGATATTTTCCAAAAAATATTAATCAAAATCAAACGTGCACTAGGTACATGGCAACCATCATAATGGACAGTGCTAAGGTCGTTGTGCTTGATATTCGCTTTCCAACCCTTCCGGTGGTGGAGTTGAAGAGGCACCAGGCGAGCGTGAATGCAGTTGCTTGGGCACCTCATAGTTCTTGCCATATCTGCACTGCAGGTGATGACTCACAGGCTTTGATTTGGGACCTTTCTTCAATGAGTGAGCCCGCAGAGGGTGGGCTGGACCCTATTCTTGCTTACACAGCTGGGGCAGAGATTGAGCAGCTTCAGTGGTCGTCTTCTCAGCCGGACTGGGTTGCCATTGCTTTCTCCACCAAACTTCAGATTCTGAGGGTGTGAATGATTTGTACTTTGTTCCTTTGTTATGTTTGGTTGCAGATCGCCAAATGTGGAAGCTTTAGCTGGGTGAGTGCGAGCATCATCATTCTCTTGTCCTTGTAAGGATAATTTGTCTTTGATGCCATGGTACTTTTGTGAACCCTGTACATTGACTTTTGGGAAAACAACTTCTTGCTCAGTAGATATGCAAACAAAATTGGGGGATAGTTTTAGGGTGGCCAATTGTTCTTTATCCTATTTGTTTTATTGTTAAAATTCGAAACTTTAAACTGAATTAGTAGCTTTAAAGATGTGCAGGGTTTAGAACTTGCATACTTTCGCATTTGTGAAAACTAGTCTTAGTTTGTCTCTGACAAGTTAGTTTGTATTGCTACTTGCTTGTTCACTGACTAAGAAACTTGTGAACAATCTCGTTATATATCGACTCGACTCGATGTGTGTTAAGGTGATCGACAGCTTCCAGTCAATGAACCCTGCTATAATTGCATGATGATATTTATGTCTTTGACCAACTGTCAGAGTTCTGGCGTGGTGGCTTATACTTCAGCTGTTTCGTATCGGTTTGTCCAGATGATGGGTGCATTTTTTTGTGATGCCCCAATTTCTTCGTTGTTGCATATTACTGGGAATTGGGATACTCCTATTTAAGAGAAAATTGATGCTAAGTGATTAAATTGGAATGCAACGTGGCTTTTGTGGTTCATTCAGAAAAACATCCATCCCCTTTCATTTCTTTTATCTTCAGATGATTTCTTTACAATGTGCTACAGAGGTTACTCTTAAACTGACCAGGGTTCTGTTTTGCATTGTTAGACTTTCCCCCAACAAGACACAAAGTTATTGATGAAGTTAGAGTTTAGACATTAGAGAAGCACAGGAAATAGCGTAAGACATCATCTTAGAGTGTGTTTGCGAGTTGGTTTTTGAAGGAAAATGGAAAAAGACTTGAGATCTATGAAATACACTTGTAAGATGATTCTCATGCATTCCTTAAAAAAATCAACTCGCAAACAGATCATTATGCTTGTTTTCGAGTTGGTTTTTGCAGGGGAAAGAAGGAAAAATGAAAGACTCAAGCCATCTCAAATATATTTCATGCACACAAAGCCCTTCATGACTTCCAATACCAAATTCTCAAAGAGACTCTAAGATTGACTACATACTAAAGCACTGATAAGATAAAACCCTCCATTTAAGAAACCATGTAAAGATCATGATCGAAACCACACTTTCCACTTCCCATCCATCAACTAGATGAACTACGCTTTCCTGAGTAAGATAAGCTCAACAGATTCAGTTTTTGAATATTCAAATATTTAGCACTAGCTGAATGCTCCAAATCCATGATAAAGAACAACATACTTCATCCCTCATATATGAGGCAAAATGTTCCATGTTTTAATTAAACATTTGGTTTCAGCTAATTGCTGGTGTATAAACATAGATAGGTTTGTAGGCTTACTTGCCTTCACTTCGTCCCTGCCACTTTGCATCCTTCCTTTGTGCAGTGTCCCGTGGTTGCTTACTTTTCGTCTCGATTTCGATGAGAATATCGGAGGCATTCTCGGTAGGCCATGGATGGTTGACACAATCAGAATCTTTATCGGAGAAGACGTGTTTGATGGTGGTCACAGCTTTGAGAAAAATAAAATATTTGACTTTCCAATTTTTGTAATAAAAAGTTACATGTGGATCGTACGGGGTGCCATATGTCATGTCTTTTACGGATGTGACTATCCTGACGTGGACTATCGTCTATCAAAATTAGCAATTAACTAATGGAAGTGGATGAAAGGAAGAATGACAAAATTAGTGAAAATATAAGGACTCATCCCATACAAAGTTTTAAGAACCAATTCCAAAGTTAGCTTTTTTTACAATGACCATAAATTTAACAGAGCATTTTTTAACATACTAAATAGAGGTTGAATATATGTCACCAACAAGATGTTGATTTAGTAGCATAAAATCTCATTGGATTCTCAAGGTAAGTTTTTAATTCTTGGGAGCGACACTTATTGTAAGGGGCAGCTACAAACCCCAAAATGGATTAGTTCCTTACCCAAAAAGGTGAGGGATACCCTTGGTAGTAGGGGTGAGCAAGATCCGACCTGACCCGTAGACCCGTCTCAACCCGATGACTTAGGGATAAGTCTGACCCGTCCAAATAAATAAAAAAGGACAGACCTAATTAAAAGGAACATACTCGTCGTCAAAAAAGGACAGGTTCAGGTCTATGTCCGGGTCACCTGATCCGTCCCTTATAGTTATATATCAACAATAGTTAAATAAGTATATATTAATATCTATTATGTTCATCCCACATAACTCAAATACCTGCAAGCCCACACAACATCCACACTATTTATCATATGATCCTTATTATTTACCCTTTTTCATTGTGTACTTTGTGTAAACTCCAATTTAAGTTTCATTTTTCAGTTAAAAACTAGTTATTGTATTCATTTTTGTGTGAACTTTTGAGTATTGACATATTGTTATCATTTCAGTTCTCATGTATTTTTTATCATTTACAAGAAGACTTTAGCTTCTGTTGACACTTTAAATTTTTCTGAAAATTTCAGTATATTCTATAATTTTCAGTCACGTAATTGTGATAGTTTTTAGTTTGAACGATGAAATTTATGGTTTGTAGTTTATATACTGATGTATGTTGGATACATGTTTTAGTTGAGTTTATATACAGATTGTAATAATTTTGATTGTGCATGCTTAAATATTTGAGAAAAAAATATTCGCTTGTCATTTTGTCCTTTTCCAACCCGGACCCATCTTTATCTTGACCCGTCTTATTTTGGACCCGTCCCTCAGACGTCTCATCCTAATTACGGACAAGTTCGGATTAAAAAATTGACCCGATATTTAGGGATGAATGAAGGACATTCTTAATTCGTCCGAACCCGTCCCACACTCACCCTTATTTGATAGTACCAAAAAAATGGAGATTGAATACATGAGATTTCTTGTCTTTTATTTTTTTAATACTCAAAATTAAGATTAGGTTATTACTCAGGTGAAAATAGATATATACCACCTAATTCAACCATGCGTTGATCTATAAATGAATCCCACTTAAATTACCCAAAAAATATAAAATATGATGGAAAGTATTGCAAAGTTAGGATTGAAGATGAGGCAGAACTCACTAACAATCGCAATCAAGAAAAATTCTAGCACAAGATTCTCCTATTAAAACTTTTGCATAAAAATATGGCTTCTTTTTACTCTTTTTAAAGAAGTCTTTGAATTTGGTTCTTGAAAACAGATTTATGAAATAATGTTGTGAGTTAGAACAAATTCATAATTAAAATACAACAAATAAAAAATATCAACAAATTACATGTATGCACATAAACTCGTTTATTATTATTTTGGTCCATATTATTAGCCAAATTTATTAAATGATGATGTGAAAAAGAATAAATTCGAAACTGAAATACATTATAAAGATCAAATTAAAAATATAATCAAATTAGAGGTACAAAGTTCAAAACAAAAATGTAGTAGAAATTAATAGTAGTGGATAAAATCAGAATAAATTGATTTATGTGAAGAAGAATCTATGGTTCATCTTGGCTAAGTTTTAGGAAGACACATATATCAATAAAGAAGAGAAAAGTTGAAGTCCTTATAATTTGAAAAACTCAAGATTAATAGATAAAATTTATTGGTTTCTAGTTTCAAGTCTTACATTAATAGTACATTTTATTTTTGATATCAGATAAGGTTCATCAAAAATGTTTTTCAAAGTTTACAAAACATTAATATGGTTTCTAAAAATAAGTTTTAAAAAACCTAGCTAAAAATTGCTTGAAATTGAGCAAGATATTACTTAAAATAGAGTAATAGGTTACCAAAAACTGGATAGAGGGGTCCAATGATTGATTATTGAAGAATGTAATCGTTTACTAGATGGATAGTAAGATCTATTGAAGTGGAAGACCCATAGATAAAATATAATAGAGAAAATGACACCGAAAATTTAATGTGGTTCGGCAATTTGCCTACGTCCACAGTTGAAGAGCAACAAATATTATTCCACTATGATAAAAGAGAACTACAAGTGTTTCACTCACTTCCCAAAACCCAAGTACACCCAATTTCACTCCCACTCAAGTATTTCTCACAACAATTAGAACAAGAGAACAAGAAGAGAGAATATGCACTGAGCTAAGTATTTGGTATGTCTTACAATGACATGGAACACTCATATTTATAGCCAAAGCTCTTGAAGATTATGTGGCCAAAGGGAAAAAACATTAATATTGGTTTCACCATAGCCACTTCCTTTTACTTAGCTAGAAATTCTCCCTTTCTTCAAAATGATCTTTAGCCACTTCTTTTTTTGCTTGACTCAAGAAAGTCTTTTAATCATTTTTTTCTTCTAGCCAATATTCAATAAATCTCCACCTTGACTAAAAGACTACCATAGTTATTCTCCTGCTACTCTTCTTCATGCTCACTAGAGATTCTGAACATTAATCAAGTCCAGCAATGTCTGAACTTGGTAGTTGGAACTGACTTCGTCATCATGTCCGCCAGATTATCTGCAGTGGGTATTTTCTCAATTCTAACAAACCCTATTTCCACTATGTCTCTGATAAAGTGCATCCGAACATCAATATGCTTAGTTCTTTCATGATACATTGGATTCTTTATCAGATGTATAGCACTTTGACTATCACAATAGATGATTGTTTCTTCGAATTGTATACTCAACTCTTCAATTAGACCTTTCTCCCAGATGGTTTACTTTACAACTTCTGTTACTGCAATGTACTCTGCTTCAGCTGTAGACAAAACAACAATTGATTGTAGTGTTGCTTTCCAACTAATAGTACAACCACATAGTGTAAAGACATATCCGGTGAGCGATCTTCGTATATCTAGATCTCCAGCATAATCCGAGTCAACATATCCAGTGATATTGTTTCCAACATCTTTGACTTTACCATACAAAAGTCCTATATTTGTGGTACCTTTCAGGTATCGCATAATCCACTTCACAGCCTTCCAGTGAACTTTATTTACCACACTTACTGCATGTGCAATATCTGGTCTAGTGCACACCATGGCATACATGAGACTACCAACCGCACTAGCATAAGGTAAACTTGCCATCTCATCTTTTTCATTCTCAGTTTGTGGACACAAGGCCATTGAAAGTTTGAAATGAGTCGCCAATGGAGTAGTGATTCATTTAGCATTTTGCATGTCAAAGCATTCCAACACTTTCTCAATGTACTTCTTTTGTGACAGAAAGAGTGTCCCCTCTTTTCTATCTCTCTGAATCTCCATTCCAATAATTTTATTTCCAGCTCCCAAGTCCTTCATTTCAAACTCTAAGCTCAATTGAGCTTTCAAGTTTCTAATGTCTGACATGTTGTTATATGCAATCAACATATAAAATCAAATATATGAATGACTTATTTACAAGCTTCTTGTATTAGACGCAACTATCATGTTCACTTCTGGAATATCCATTTTCAAGCATGAATGTGTCAAATTGTCGACACCATTGTCTAGAAGATTGCTTTAGGCCATATAAAGATTTCTTTAGCAAGCAAACATGATCTTTCATCCCTTGAACTTCAAATCCTTCAGGTTGTTTCATGTAGATTTGTTCCTCCAACTTACCATGCAAGAATGTCGTTTTGACATCTAGTTGCTCAAGTTCTAGATCAAAGTGAGCTACAATTGCAAGTAGGATGCGAATAGAGCTATGTTATACCACGTGAGAGAAAACTTCATTGAAATCAATGCCTTCTCTTTGTGTAAAACCTTTGGCCACTAATCGCACCTTGAATCTTGCATCTTCAACCCCAAGGATTCCTTCCTTCT
>NC_032012.1:8964798-8969183 GCF_001865875.1 Lupinus angustifolius
AACCCAAGTATGATTCTTATGAAGAGACTCAATTTCCTCTGTCATGGCAGAAATGCATTTGGAAGCTTCTTTGTTGTTGATAGCTTCTTCATATGATTGTGGTTCACAATTACTGATATCATCAGCAACATTTAGAGTGTATGACACCATATCAGCATAGCCATACTTTTCTGGAGGTTTTATATGTCTCCTTTGCCTGTCCCTACCCAACTGATAATGTTGTAATTGAGAGATATTAGTATCAGTACATGCATCATAGACTTCTTCTTCTTGATCAAGTGTTTTTCCTTTTGTTGGTTGCACCTCAAATTCCACCTTCTCCAAGATATTATGATCTTCATTTTCACTTGATGACTCTGTATGAGGCTTTAGCATTTCAGCTTCATTAAAAGTAACAACTCTACTAATAATGCACTTTCTTTTCTCTGGCCACCATAACTTATATCCTTTCACACCATCAGGATATCCAAGAAAAATGTATTTCAATGCTCTTGTATCAATTTTTCCTTCTTTTTTATGAGCATATGTAGAACACCCAAATATCCTCAAATTTTCATAATTTGCCGGAATACCTGACCACATCTCTTCTGGAGTTTTGAAACCAATGGTCGTTGATGGACATCTGTTGATCAAGTAACAAGCTGTACTGACAGCTTCCGCCCAAAATTCTTTTGGCAATCCAGCATTTGACAACATACATCTTTTCCTTTCAAGTAAGGTTCTGTTCATTCGTTCTGCAAGTCCATTTTGTTGTGGAGTGTGCCTCACGGTATAATGTCTGACAATACCATGATCCTTGCAAAAATTTCTGAATTCTCTGCTGCAGAATTCTAGACCATTGTTAGGTCTCAGTCTCTTGATATTTCTCTCGTTTGCTTTTCGATCAAGGTTTTTCATTGTTTGAACTTGACAAATGCTTCACTTTTGTGTTTCAAAATGAAGATCCACACCTTCCTTGAATAGTCATCAATGAATGTTAACATGTATCTGCTACCACCATGAGAAGGTACTTGGGAAGGACCCCACAAGTCAGAATGTACATAATCTAACGTGCCCTTAGTTTGATGAACTACAACATGGAATTTTATCCGATATTACTTTCCAAAAACACAGTGTTCACAAAAGTCTACTTTCCCGAATTGTTGACCGCGTAGTAATCCTTGTTTGGCCAACTCGGCTAGACCTCTTTCACTAACATGACCCATTCTTAGATGTCATAGTTTGGTGACATCAGAATCAGATGTTGAGGAGACAATATCAACACCTTCACTGACATGACCCATTCTTAGATGCCATAATTTGGTGACATCATAATCACTTGTTGATGAGACAGCAGCAACACCCGTGATTGTGTTTCCTTGTAGCATGTAGAGACTATTCTTTTTCTTTCCTTTCATTACAACCATAGCGCCTTTATATATTCTTATAGCTCCACCTTCACCTTTGTAGCTATAACCTTTTGAATCTAGTGTTCCCAAGGAAATCAGATTTTTCTTCAATTCTGGAACATGCCTTACATCTGTTAACGTCCTTATGATTCCGTCGAACATCTTGATTGTAATTGTGCCGATGCCGATGACCTTGTAGGGAGCATTATTTCCCAAAAGGATCTTGCCCCCATCTAAGGGTTGGTAAGTGGAAAACCAATCCTTAATGGGACACATGTGATATGAGCATCCAGAATTAAGTATCCATTCATCTTTTAAGTCGTGCTCTTAGACTATTAGTGCATCTGCACTATCATAGCCATTTGCTACAGTTGCATCTCCATATTCATAAATATTTTCCTTGCCTTTGCGCTCTGGGAAATTCTTTCTTATATGCCCCTCCTTGTGACAGTGAAAGCATTTATACTTTCTAGGTTTTGCTTTAGACTTGGACCTAGATTTCCCTCTTTCACCAAATTGATTTCGCCTCTCTGTTCTTCCTCTAGCAAAAGGACTATCACCTGAGCCTTCAGATCTCGAATCTGATACTCTTTTCTTCAATTCTTTCGAGTGCAACGCCGCCTTTACTTCGCCTAAGGTCAGATCTTCTCGACCATACATATGAAGTGCTCGTAAGAACTTGGAAGGGAACATAGTAGAAGAATTGATTGGTCTTCATCTTCAATCTTAACATCAATATTCTTCCTGCATTTGAAGAGTATATATTATTTTCTTCAAATACAGCCTGTTGGTGAGTGACTTCGTCATGTACAGGCTTTCCAGCTTCAACCATAATGAAGCAGTTGTAGTTTCATCTGACACTTCTCGTAGAACTTCATCTCCCAAGCACAACAAAATTGGACTATGTGCTTTTTCCAAGTTTTCATCCTTCTCGTCATCGGTCAGACTCTCTAGTAACTTGTTTCTACCTTCCAAGGCTTTGCCCAAGCCTTGATGAACTAGTAGAGCTTTCATCTTCAATCGCCAGATGTTGAAATCATTTTCTCCATTAAATTTCTCCAAATCAAATTTAACACTCACCATGATAACCGTATACCAGAACAATATCGTTGTCTGTGAACATACACCGAGAAAGTTCCCAGGAAAGAAAGGTGGGTCTTAACATACACGCTTAAATACCAGGTCTTTCCTAAGTGTGAACACCTATTTTTGTCCGGCTCATAATAGAACCCAACAATAGATTTATAGCACCAGAAATATTATATAAAAAAAAACATTTTTAATTTATTTCGAAAATTGTTAAATTAAGTAATTTAAAATGGAAAATGAAATAAAGAATAAAGCAACTAAGTGAAGGAAAATTGGTTGATAACCAGATTTGAGGAGTGTAGGGAGTATGTTGGGGATAATGGGGGAGTTACCTATTTTCTAGGAGTAATGGGTAGAGAGTTTAGTTTCTTATCACCCTTTATAAAAACACCACATTTTTTACAAAGAGAGGGGAGACACATTTTTAACAGAGGAGAAAAAACTACTGCTACTACTTCAACGTCAATCCCAAAAACACTAATTTTTCCTTGGCCATAAGCTTGTGTCAGCACCAATATCTTCCTCCTCTCACCCAACATCCTTCGTCATTAAACAACCTCCTTCAACCAAAATTCATCTAAGGTCGAAATCCTCACCATCCTCTTCCATCTAAAAAATAAAAGTTGCATAAAGCCAATGGGGTTATGGAAATAATTCAGTATCAATATCTCATATTCTCTCATCATAGTATTGAAGAAGAATCAACAAAACCAGAAAAAATACCCTACCATTCAATCCCAAACAGCCACGAACAACACAAGCAAATTTTATAAGCAAACCGAGTCAAAAAAAACAACCAGCCAAATGAACACGCGGAAACATATAATAGTTGTTAAGATGCAAACTATCAGAGGGGAAAGATGTTGAACCAAGAAGGGATTCAGCCATGACCGGAGGAGGAGACCCCTTCTTCCTTTGCCACCGGAACCGCCAGAATCGTGGTGGCGCTACATCCATCCATCAAGCCACACCCGGTGCAGTCGCCACCTACATGGGTGGTGCAATATCCATCATAGGGGGAGAGGGATGATGAAGAAGAAGTTATTCATTGAAGGTGGGGTTCCTTTTTCTCTCCACTGTTGCCAAAGCCTATTTTAATATCTAGGTTTCTTTTCCATTTCATATTGTCCAGCTTTATTAAATAGTTTTTTTTGGTTTGTTTGTATTTGTATTATTAAAATTAATCGTGAATGGAATAAATGGATAATAAAAATGACCATAATCTATACTAATCTTAATAGTAATACATTTAATGCTGTCATATCTATTTATAATAGTGTTGTTATCTCGTTATTCATTTACAAAAAAAATAAGTTTAATAACTCAATAGTTAAACATTTGAGATATTATTACGGAATTATTTTAAGAAGTTAATAGCGAGGTTATATTAAATTATTATTATTATTGTTTGTAAAAAAATTATAAAATTTCGTGAATTAATTAAAGGATGGAGGTAGGTCGTGTTAACACTTCTTGTCCTCATATCATCCTTGAATGGTCGCGTTACGCCGCTTCTCGTCACTCGATTAATTCTCAAAACCCAAAATAAACCATTTTTTAATTAAATTAACAATCAATTAAAACATTTTTCATAAATACACAAAAGTAAATATTTTCATTAATAAATTTTGTCAATCACATAAAGGATGGAGAGACGGTCGCCCTGAGGGCTTCTTTCTTCTCAACTCATTCTTCGGACAATCGCACTACGCTGCTTTCGTCTTTAATTAAAATATCCAACCAACAAACGTTTTTCTATTAAAGAACTACGTAAGCCTTGATCCCCTTAATAGGGGTACGTAGGACCAAAGTCAATATTGTCAGGCTCAATAATAAAAATAAATAATTTTTTTTCACAATAAGTAACTAATTAATCAGACAATTTAATAAGTAATAATAATAATAATA
>NC_032012.1:8969283-8970198 GCF_001865875.1 Lupinus angustifolius
TGGGGACTTTTTTGAGAGAGTCCGGCCCATAATCAATAAAATATGTGACTGTTCATTTACCATTATTATTATTATTTATTTTGTTGATTAGTTAATTTCCAATAATTGCATGCTTAATTATTAATTATATGTATAATTATAAATTATATGCGTAATTTTAATTGTTTGTATAAATATGACATTGCATGTTTAATTATTAATTGTATGAATTACATGTTTAGTTATTAATTGTATGAATTGCATGCTTAATTAGTAATTATATGTTGCGTATATGAATTACATGTGCATGTTTGTATTGTTTTTGTTATTATGCGATATATAATGTACACATTTTAGGCACACAAATATGCCCTACACCCGGGTATTAGTGATACCTTTTTGGATAGAAGGGACACTAGCCTCACTAGTCGCGGTCTTTGTCGCTTCTAAGTGTTGGTGATGTGGACCACTCATATTGTTACCTCTTATTTTGAGTTAGCCGCTCGAGCTGGTCTCTTGTTTCTAACATCATAATATTTGGGTTTTTCTATTTGAGAGAGATGCGATATGAGAACCTTTATAGGGAGTCTAGAACTTGCCAAGGGCGTCCATTGTATCTTAGAACCTTGTCCTAAGACGTTATACTTGTTGTGAATTTTGTGATGTGTGTAATGTTTGTATTGTAACTCATTGTTTGAAATTTTGTTGTATAAAATAAAAATCATATAAAATATCGCACCATTGAGGGGAACTCATAAAAAATACATGCTCAAACATTCATTCATTTATCCATTTATTTACGCCTTCAAAAAAATAAAAATATTTATTGATTGACTTATGCATTCAAAAATAAAATTCTTCATTGATTGATTTGCGCATTCAAAAAAAAATTATTGATTGACTTATACGTATATTCATATATGCATATATATATAT
>NC_032012.1:8970298-8978300 GCF_001865875.1 Lupinus angustifolius
CTTCAAGAAATGTTTAGGAGGGGCAAGAATATAAGATTAATTAACTAAAAATATTGATAATTGTTTAAAATTTTCAAAAAAACATTTCAATTCTAAATAATAATAATTAACAATTAAAGATGTTAAAGAAAAATGTACATTAATTTAAAGTGTCACTCTTTGTTAAAGACTTCGACTCATCAATGATTAAATTAAGGGTAAATTTTTTAGCTATTTAGTTTTCAATATAAATCACCATGTTGTCTACAAAAAATTCATCTTCTATTTTACTATATAGTTTTGTTTTAATTTATTGTCTTCGTTGCTGAAAATAATCTTCCTATAGTAGCTAAACCACAATAGCCAGAATAACTTGATCAAACAAATAATATATATTTACTTGCCCATATCGTTAATGTTCAAATTAATTCAGAGATGGTTGAGAGTTTCTATTTTCTTAAACATGAATGACTAACAACATTAACAATAAAACATTAAAATCAACATATCAAGTAATTCACCTCTTACTCACATTGAAATTCATATGGTAAATGTTTTGCATAATATATATATATATATATATATTATCAATATTAAATGTTTTATAAAAATCTATAGAATCTTAAGACTTTTGTTGCAAATTTGACAAAGATAATATTTATCCTATAATATATTTTATAAGTATAAAATCATTATAAAATTAAACAAAGTAATAGTATTATAAGCAATATTAACATCTATGTATATAAAAGAACTTTATCTATTACCTATAGTTTTTAGAAGGACTATATAATTTGCAGTTTAGAAAAAGTAAAAAGATATTTAAAAAAATTTAAAAAAAAGAATTGAGGGGGGGCAGTTGCCCCCACCTGTCTCCACTAAGTTCCGCCCCTGTATATGAAAATTCATCATCTACTACTTATGCATGCATTTATTCATTCATCAAAATACATATATAAAAAACATACATTCAAAAATTTCTTTCAATCCATGCACATGCTAACTAAAAAATACGTCATACATTCATTCATGTAAAAACAATTTACAAATAACTCAAATTTTTATTCCCTCGTCGAATCATTACTCATTCATATATTCAAAATAAATAAAAAAGAAAAATACATCATTTAAATACTCATCTACTTTTACCTTCATACATTCATAAAAAAATGTATATTTATCACACATTCATTCATTCATGCAATCAAAAAGAAAAATTCATTCATTTAACCATACATTCAACAATAAAAAAATTTGATTGACTTATTCATTCATTCATCACATTAAATAAATAACAATCTTCATTAACTAGTTTATGCATTTATTCATTCATTCAATTATCTATGCATATATTATTCATACACTCATCTACTCATTCATTAATTCATGCATACATACATTTTAAAAAAAACAAATCATACATTCACTAAAAAAAATAAAAAATATAATGATCATACATTCATCTATTTTATTCATTAAGTCAACCATTCTAAAAAAAATTCATTCATGTATTCAGAAAGAAAAGTAATCATTCATTGACTTAGATATTCATTCATGCATAAAAAATTATTAAATATTCATTCACTCATGTATACATGCAATTTAAAAATAAACACATTACTCATACATACATTCACTTATGCATACATTCATCAAAAAATAATAATTAAATAAAAGATACATTCATTCATACATTCATCAAAAAAATGAAAATAAACTATTCAAAAAGAGAAAAAAAATCATTCATTCGTTCATGAAAAGTACATCGTTCATATTTATTTATACATTCATTCATGCGTAGATTCATAAAAAAAATTCATTCAAAGATTGTATTATTTCAATAACCATTTTTTATATCTTGATTCATTATCATAAAAATAAAAAATAAAAAAATGTCAAACATCTTCTTATATATCATAACCCTCATGCATTCAAAGTCGTACATATCATAAATTGCATTTTCCACCACTCTCCTTCATTCAAGAAAAAATAAAATTACATGCATTCTCACATCTCATGCATCATGAAAAGATTTGAATCTTTGCACCATCCATACATCCAAACATATGAATAGTCATACAAGTTTCTTGCATTTCATGCATCATTTTAAGTTTTAGGTTGCATCAATTCATGTAACATGATAAAAAAATTCACTTCATGCACATCATGCATCAATAAGAAATCATTTTTTGTATGCATTTCATGATCCCACTGCTAAGGACACTCATAAATGGAAGATTGATTTTAAGAACAAGTTTGTTCGACTCGACTGAAAACCATCAATATTGAAATTGAAGATATTCAAGAAGATAGAGAACTCCTAATTTGTGGTTGAGCCCATACTCGATAGCGCATTGTCTTCAATTCCAGCAAAGTTGGAGACCAATCTGAAATTTTCTCTTCACTTGAGGACCACAGTCAAGGTTGAACCATTCAAGCTTTCAGTCGGAAAAATTTACTTTCAAATGTTTCACTCAGAAAAATCTACTTTCACATATATTGTCATGCAAGTTTCACCATTTGATACCTAACCATACTAACTTCACTACCATATTTATCCAAAGAACACATAACCAAATAAACCCAAATAAAATTAATCTATGCATTGCTGTGAGATATTTGATTTAAAATAAAATAAAATGGAGAATGATCAAATATAAAACAAAAAAAAATGATGTACATCCTCAAGCAAATTTTTCTAGTGAACAAGGCAGTTTTTGTAATTCCTAAACATCTTGGAGATATCCCTAGTCACCCCATTTGAGCCTAGACATCATGAAAGGAGATAATTTTTGAATAATCCTCAATATTTCAATAGCCCGGGGAGGGTAGCTTTTCAACAGTTTTCCTTGACATTCAATTATTAAAGAAAAATATTATTTTACATCAATCATGTGACCGAAGGATAAGAAAATACAAAGAACGTTTCTTGCTAAAAATAAACAAAAAAGAAAGAAAGAAAAAAGCCCGCTGAGAATCCTCAATTATTATCTCAGGCAAAAGTTAGGGCAAAAGTGCAATATCAAGGATCACAAAACGAACCTTTCATGAAAAATCATGGCCTTAATCATAGGTCATCCTTATCAAAACCTGAAAAATTCTCTTAATATTTGAATGTCATGTTTGAGAAATGTTGAAAATAGGATAAAGAAGAAAGGTGAATGATGGATATGGGAAACACAAATTTTGAGCCTCATATCCTTTTCTTGAAAACCCTTAGCCTAGCCACGATACAAGCTTAAAAAGACATTGTTGAAGACTTATTTGCCTAAGATGTGCATCATGACAAAAAATGCTGACTCCACAAGTCTCGTAAAGTTTTGATAAAATATCTCATCTTTAATGCATAAGTTAAAATTTAATTTCACCATCATCATATCAACACAAGCCCAAACACAAATTAAATATCATCAACCATTTATCCTTCATACCTTCACCATCTACTATTAGCCAAACCCAAATTGAATTCTATCATCATCACCACCATGTCTACCCAAGTCAAACCTAAATTCAATTATATCATCATCATCGCCACCACCATCTACTATTAGCCAAACTCAAATTGAATTCTATCATCACCACCATGTCTACCCAAGCCAAACCCAATTTGAATTATATCATCATCATCACCATCATATCTACCCAAGCCAAACCCAAATTTTATCATCACTACCACATCACCACTCATAGCCCAAACACTTACCCAAAATTTGCATGACCATTGTTTTAGAAAAAAAATTTATGCATGAAATAAAGAGCAATAAAGGCGAAGGAAAATTGGAAGCTTCTCAAACTGGGGTAGGTTTTAAGATGATTCATGGCCTATAATTTGACAATCAAAGCTTACCAAATCAATATGGACATGACTTGGATTATCTCACACTGGGGCAGTGGAAAGTCATAAGAAGACCAAACTGGGGCAAAATTTGGTGTTTATCATATTTTCTAGTGTAAGTCAGAAGAAGCCAAAACTGGAGCAATGCAGAAGTGATTTCTCATGATTGTATCAATCACAAGAAGTTAAGATATCTCAATCAGACACAAGAAAGATCTTAGATTATCAAGCCTCTTGAAGAAACGACTAATTGTTCAAAGCTTCTACTTTCCATCGAGTCAAGACATCTAGGGGTGTTAAAAAAAAAAGACAAAAAAGGAAAAAAAAGGAGGAAAAGAAAGAGTGTTAGGTTGAAAACCCACATGGGCAAGCTAGAAAAAGGTGAGGGGTCCTAAGTCGAAAACCAACAAAGGCGACTTGAGATCGTAATAAAATGAGAGAATTCCCGACAGATGCCTACATATGGTATTCTGGGCGAAAATTAGGGAAAATTAAATGAACACCCCAAGTTGTAGACTTGCTACTGCATATCATCAATCATCCAAACTATGGGAACTTTTTGGAGAATCTAAGTTGTAGCCTCGTGAGTGAAGACAAAAATTCATAACAGGCCCACTGGGGCAATTTTTGCTGTTATAAAAAGCATCAACACTTTTGGGAGAAATTCTATGCAAACTTGCACTCCGGCAAAATAGTTGGGTTTAGTCATTGTCCTCAAGATCATACTGAAGCGGTTTAAGGATCACCTTAAAGAAAGACATATTCAAGTAAACTGGGGCAGATTTTGATGGTACCAATCAATAGCAAGCAACATTGACCTCTTCAGTCGATTCTACAAAATTTGTTGAATTTCATACACAAGATAAAAAAAAAACAAATTGAATCATAGGTGATGCATTAGAACAATCGTGCACGAGACTTACTCCTCATTCCATTCAAAAATTATATATAGTATTCGTATCATACATGACATACATACATTAAAGCATCACTATATTTTTCCATGCATAATCACATTCATATACCAATCATTATAGCACAAACAAAAAAAACATGACATAATCATTCATTGCATATAACTAGTCATGCATACATGCATATTCAAATTATTCTTCCTACAAGTACAAACAAACAAAACAGTACATTGCATATAATCAAGCATTCAAACATACATTCTTACACTATTCTTCTAATAAGCGCAAACTAATTATTGCATTGCATATAACCAAATATTCAAACATGCATCTCTAAATCATTCCTATAAACAATAAATAAACAAACCAAAAATTGCATATCATACATCTCAAAATACATGTATACACAATGTCTGCATTAACAAATCGGTGCGGAATGTTACATTCCGCAAGTGAAATTTCTAACTTCACACCAAAACCTCCATTATGGCGGCACGGGTGCCTCAGCAAATCCCTGAATCGTTTTGGCAGCAAGGGTGCCTCAACAAATCCCTGATTCCTTATGGCAGCATGAGTGCCTCAGCAAATCCCTGATTCCTTATGGCAGCATAGGTGCCTTAACAAATCCCTGATTCCTTATGGCATCATGGGTGCCTCAGCAAATCCCTGATTCCTTATGGCAGCATGGGTGCCTCAACAAATCCCTGAATCATTTATGGCAACACAGGTGCCTCAACAAATCCCTGAATCATCACGGCAAGCGTGGGAACTGCCTCAACAAATCCCTGATTCCTTATGGCAGCATGGGTGCCTCAGCAAATCCCTGATTCCTTATGGCAGCATGGGTGCCTCAACAAATCGCTGAATCATTTATGGCAGCACAGGTGCCTCAGCAAATCCCTGAATCGTTTCGGCAGGATGGGTGCCTCAGCAAACCCCTGAATCGTTTAGGCAGCATGGGTGCCTCAGCAAATCCCTGAATCGTTTAGGCAGCACGGGTGCCTCAGCAAATCCCTAAATCATCACGGCAAGCGCGGGAACTGCCTCAACAAATCACTAGTCCATCACGGCAAACACGGGAACTGCCTCAACAAATCCCTGAATCCTTTCGGCAAACGCGGGAACTGCCTCAACAAATCTCTGGTCCATCACGGCAAACGCGGGAACTGCCTCAACAAATCCCTCATTCACTAGCAAAGTATCAATATACTTCACCAAAATTCGGTATCTTCCCAATGGTAATTTCTAAGCCTTAACAAAAATAGCGTTCATTTCTTTACTCGTTACTTACCATGATATCTCTCAAACCTTGGCTTGCTTGCTATCACGTAAGTAACAAGTAAAGAGGGGCAGCTGTGAACACCTATTTTTGTCCGGCTCATAATAGAACCCAACAATAGATTTATAGCACCAGAAATATTATATAAAAAAAAAATTTTAATTTATTTCGAAAATTGTTAAATTAAGTAATTTAAAATGGAAAATGAAATAAAGAATAAAGCAACTAAGTGAAGGAAAATTGGTTGATAACCAGATTTGAGGAGTGTAGGGAGTATGTTGGGGATAATGGGGGAGTTACCTATTTTCTAGGAGTAATGGGTAGAGAGTTTAGTTTCTTATCACCCTTTATAAAAACACCACATTTTTTACAAAGAGAGGGGAGACACATTTTTAACAGAGGAGAAAAAACTACTGCTACTACTTCAACGTCAATCCCAAAAACACTAATTTTTCCTTGGCCATAAGCTTGTGTCAGCACCAATATCTTCCTCCTCTCACCCAACATCCTTCGTCATTAAACAACCTCCTTCAACCAAAATTCATCTAAGGTCGAAATCCTCACCATCCTCTTCCATCTAAAAAATAAAAGTTGCATAAAGCCAATGGGGTTATGGAAATAATTCAGTATCAATATCTCATATTCTCTCATCATAGTATTGAAGAAGAATCAACAAAACCAGAAAAAATACCCTACCATTCAATCCCAAACAGCCACGAACAACACAAGCAAATTTTATAAGCAAACCGAGTCAAAAAAAACAACCAGCCAAATGAACACGCGGAAACATATAATAGTTGTTAAGATGCAAACTATCAGAGGGGAAAGATGTTGAACCAAGAAGGGATTCAGCCATGACCGGAGGAGGAGACCCCTTCTTCCTTTGCCACCGGAACCGCCAGAATCGTGGTGGCGCTACATCCATCCGTTAAGCCACACCCGATGCGGTCGCCACCTACATGGGTGGTGCAATATCCATCACAGGGGGAGATGGGATGATGAAGAAGAAGTTATTCATTGAAGGTGGGGTTCCTTTTTCTCTCCACTGTTGCCAAAGCCTATTTTAATATCTAGGTTTCTTTTCCATTTCATATTGTCCAGCTTTATTAAATAGTTTTTTTTGGTTTGTTTGTATTTGTATTATTAAAATTAATCGTGAATGGAATAAATGGATAATAAAAATGACCATAATCTATACTAATCTTAATAGTAATACATTTAATGCTGTCATATCTATTTATAATAGTGTTGTTATCTCGTTATTCATTTACAAAAAAATAAGTTTAATAACTCAATAGTTAAATATTTGAGATATTATTAAGGAATTATTTTAAGAAGTTAATAGCGAGGTTATATTCAATTATTATTATTATTGTTTGTAAAAAAATTATAAAATTTCGTGAATTAATCAAAGGATGGAGGTAGGTCGTGTTAATACTTCTTGTCCTCATATCATCCTTGAATGGTCGCGTTACGCCGCTTCTCTTCACTCGATTAATTCTCAAAACCCAAAATAAACCATTTTTTAATTAAATTAACAATCAATTAAAACATTTTTCATAAATACACAAAAGTAAATATTTTCATTAATAAATTTTGTCAATCACATAAAGGATGGAGAGACGGTCGCCCTGAGGGCTTCTTTCTTCTCAACTCATTCTTCGGAGGATCGCACTACGCTGCTTTCGTCTTTAATTAAAACATCCAACCAACAAACGTTTTTCTATTAAAGAACTACGTAAGCCTTGATCCCCTTAATAGGGGTACGTAGGACCAAAGTCAATATTGTCAGGCTCAATAATAAAAATAAATAATTTTTTTTCATAATAAGTAACTAATTAATCAGACAATTTAATAAGTAATAATAATAATAATAATAATGTCATATATTTTAATGAAGGGTACCGCTTAAGGCGGGCGGGTAGGGTGCTAATACCTTCCCTACCTTGTAACCGACTCCCGAACCTGGATATCAAAAATCCAAAAGCCCAAGGT
>NC_032012.1:8978400-8998993 GCF_001865875.1 Lupinus angustifolius
ACTAAGATAGTACTTTCCTAGACATGCACTTTCACACTATTATACCTTTCCAGTAACAAGAACAATTCTTTTCTGGTGTGTAAGATTAGACAATGCTGCAAACACAGAGCATACTAAGAATTTTCTTTTAGATCGTACGACTTAGCATGCAAGAGCTCTGCAAGTTATGATACCAGTTTGTTGGAGCGGAAGACCCATGGAGAAAATATAATAGAGAAAATGACTCCGATAATTTAATGTGGTTCGGAAATTTGCCTACGTCCACAACTGAAGAGCAACAAATATTATTCCACTATGATAAAAGAGAACTACAAGTATTTCACTCACTTTCCAAAACCCAAGTACACACAATTAGAACAAGAGAACAAGAAGAGAGAATATGCACTAAGCTAAGTATTTGGTGTGTCTTACAATGTCATGGAACACTCCTATTTATAGCCAAAGCTCTTGAAGATTATGTGACCAAAGGGAAAAAAACATTAATGTTGGTTTCACCATAGCCACTTCCTTTTACTTGGCTAGAAATTCTCCCTTTCTTCATGATGACCTTTAGCCACTTCTTTTTTTTTTTGCTTGGCTCAAGAAAGTCTTTTCATCATCTTTTTCTTTTAGCCAATTTTCAATAAGATCCAGTAACTGATTACCACGTGTGAGTAATCAATTACTCTTTGTAAGAAATGTGTTTTTAAATTTGAAACTCAGCCAATACTTACTCAAACATATCAGTATGATTCCAAGTGTTTCATACCTCCTTGAATAGACCTTTGAACCCCTCTAAACTCTATATATAAAACAAACAAAAATCATTTTTACAACATCTTTTTCTTGGTAATCTATCACAAGTTTTTCGGAAAAAGTTTAAGAGAAACTATGTATTTTCATATTTTCTGAAAAAAAACAAGAGCCTAATTGATATTAACTTTAAAATGTTCTTTAAAAGGGTTCTGACATTATTATATTGGTTGTAGTAATCCTTAGTCATTCATTTAGTCTTCTTCTACTTTATCAATTCAAAGAATCACCATAAGTTTCAGTGAATGATTGTGTAAAAAGAAAGTGATGCATTTTTTGTCGGAATTAGTCTTAGTGTGAGGCTTGTAAGAAACTCAATTAAATTCTTGAATCAGGAAAAATGGGATTGGACGTAGTCTTCAGTTGAAGAAGGTAAACCACTATACATTTTGGTGTGAATATCTCTATCTTTGTCTCTTTTAATTTTCTTACACTACTATTCTATAATTTTGTACTTCTATTGAATGAATTGTCATAATATTGACCCTATTTATATGAAGATTCTATTATCATTAACGGACCTTCTAACTTTATAAAAGTAAACATATTGAAGTGGGGTTCGATGGATGGGGATCACTTGTCCCAGTTTTGTTCTATTTGGTGTTCTCATCCAACCAGAAAATCTTATTTGATTAAAAATAAAAATTATAATGATATGAACTAATATTTGTACACTATTCTATGAAATTTGATTGACTTGATACATGGAGAGAAGTAGGACATCTGATCCTTGTCCGGATTCCACATCCTAAGGGAGCATGTGAACAAAGGGAAGTTGTAAATGATCTAATGCCCAACTAACAAGCAGAAAGCTGATCTTTTTACTAAAGCATTGAAGACAAATAGATTTCAGTTTTTGAGGAAATGTACTCCTTAGGTAGTTGAGTTAAGAGGAATGTTCAGATTAATTCAAATTTACACTAAGTAAGTTTGTTAGTTACTAACATTTAAGACGATTAGTTGTTAGTTATCAATACCCTTTCTATATAAAGGATATGCAATAGTATTGTTTTTCCAACCAATCAAACAACTTGGCAATATCTTCATGGTTCCTTCGGCCTCATCATGCACTTATTTCTCCGGTGCTTGGGCTTTTTTTTCTGTTTGCGAACCAAGTCACGAATCACACCCAATTTGCAAAAATACCATGAATTGGTATGTACATTTCAGTCTGTGGTTCGTAGGGGATGGACAAATTCTGTGACGAACAACTCTCACTTAATCAATGAAGTGGTAAAATTTCCCAGTGAAATTTTCACAATAAACACTACCTAACAATGTTGTGTTAGGCTCCAAAATGTGTTGGGTACTTCTTATTAGAACAACTACATGGAAGTTGCTTACCTTTGTTGAGGAATTAAAGAATCGTATCTAAATAGATTTCAGTATTACAGTTAAATGAGTTAGTTGGAGGAATAGGGATCCTTTGTCCCACCAGATCCTTGTCTCCGTGTCCCTCTCCAATGAAGTATCACCAAATAATATAAAAATATTACTTTATATTTTTATAATTTTTTCTATAAATAAAAAACACATTTTGATTAGTTCGGGATCTTCATCCTTAGTTGGAGATGTTTGAAATATGTTATAATATGAAGTCTTATATTGCCTAACATTATAATAAAATAGAATATCAATGTTATATATTGGACTCAGGTCCTTTGTTATGATGTGCACCACATAAAAGCATCAAATAGAAACACTCCGTGGGTACTTGGGCCCATGGGTATGATAGAGTTTATAATCCTTATTCTCTAATAATATCTTGGTAGCCGTTCAGCGCTCCCGGGGATGTAAACGCAATTGGTCGAATCCTGTTACCAAATTCTCTTGTTTCTTCTCATCTATTTATTCTATGCCCTTTATTTGATTGCTTGTGGTCAACACTACACAACGATCGCTTCTGCTGCACCAACAATTGATATCAGAGCCAGATAATGACTAAAGAGGGTGAAGTCATAATGAGCAGACAAGGTGTGTCAAAGGTATTGTGCAAGTATAAAGTAGATGACTTGAAGAAGAAGAAAATATGGCAGAACTGTGGTGGGGCGATGTATGTGTTGATTCAAAATTCCAAAAGTTCATGTATTAGATTAGGATCAAGGTGAAGATAGGGACTCAGATGTTGAGTTTGACCTTGATATAGGTGTTAACAATATCTCTCTGAATGTTGAGAGAATGATCTCATTTGAGTGAATGATATTAATTGTTAGCATATCCACAAAAGTAGAGAGGCCCTGACCGAGTTTGATGTAGGGTGTATCATAGACATTGGCTTTAATGCAAGGTATAACACGAGTATTGTTAGAGATGCAGGGTGTGACGTGGACATTGACTTGGATGCAAGGATGTGACACATGCATTGGTTAGCATTGATGCAATGTGTGTGATGTGGTTATACTCCTTATGGTGGAGTATGATAGTTCTTTTGAACTATGATTGTCATACTAGACAATGATAGTAGCGGTTGAGGCTCTCCAAGGAATCTCCAAGGTCCAGTTTAACTGAGTATTGAAGATGATGATTGTTGGTGAACTTTTGTGTAGAGGTTTCATATATCGAAAGACTTCTTAGCAATAGGTGGCTAGGCAGCGTGTTCCATTTGATGGAGGTACGGGAAACTGCACTACAAGTTTGGAGTGCTAGACTTTAGTAATATTGTCAAGATTACTCAGAAGGTTTATGCTATAAGGGAGCAAACTCTTATATGGAAGAATTGTTAAAGAGAATTAGACATTGAGCAATGTGAAGTCATATATTCGTTAAGGTGAAGATTATTGTGTAGATTTCATAAGGAACGAGATATTTGTCTATTTCAATCCAGGTGAAGATTGTTGGAGATGTTTGAAATATATTATTATATGAAATCCCACATTGCCAAGTATTAGAATAAAATAGAATATCAATGTTATATATTGGACTCATGTTCCTTTTGATAATGTGCACCAGACAGAAACACCAAATAGAAATACTCCATGTGCATTTGGGTCCATGAGTTTGATAGGGTTTGTAATCTTTATTATCTAGTAATATATTGGTAGTCATTCAGTGCTTGCGGGGAAGTAGGTACAATTGGCCAATATCCATTACCAAATTCTCTTGTTTCTTTTCTTCTATTTATTCTATGTCATTTATTTGATTGTTTCTAGCCAACGCTGTGCAACACTCGCTTCCGTTGCACCAACAATACCAAGTATAAGATACTGTTTCATAACCAAATTAATAAAATCATTTATGCAGCTCTTTATTGTTACATGGATATAAAAGTGTTTAAAATTGTATAGAGTAAAAGCCTGTTTATGAGTGCAATTATGCAACAACCTTGTTCCTTACAAAGAGCTAAGATGCGTTCCCTAACATAGAGCACTGATGCATCATAATAATTTGAATTGCTTAGTTAAGAACTGTTGATAATTTAAGAAATGTTGGCTGATTTATTTCAGAAATAGAAAAGGGTGTGGTAAGTTCTGAGATTTATTTCAGTAATTTCTGCCAGTTGCAGAGGTACTGTAAAATTTAATTTGTTAATTTGTTTTTAGATAAGATGAAGTAGAAATGCACTTTTAGACATCATTTGGTTGGGGTGACACTTTTAGAAATGCACTTTTTAGATAAAATTTAATTATTAAGTATTTTTCTAACTGATCACAAATCCATGACATATGAAGTGATACACATTATTGTAAGACAGTAGATGTCTACCCGTAGATTTATAGGAGCCAATTAACTTTGTCGAGGGAAGTGTGGAGAATTTAGGGAAATACTTGAAGGAAGTTATTTTGTGTGAACAAACTTATTTTGTAATCTATCATATACTTTAAGATCTTTTTGAAAATAATTAAAAGAAGCTATTATGCCTAAAAAATCTTATATGATCTTAAAACTATTAAAATAGTTCTTTCAAAAATCAATATCTTAAGCCAACGTCTCCTACTTGTTATCTTTTTTCACAAGTTCCATTTTAGTTGCAAATATTATTGAATAACTTTATGTGGTTATTTAATGGACTAAGATAAAATGACTATGTTGTTTCCTAGTTAGTGGAAGCTTTGAGGGTGACTTATTCTCCTTAATATGATAATGATTCAATATAGCTATTCCCGGTGGGTATAATAGTCCAACATCAGTAATTAATGAATTTTTAGACATTGATGGTTGATATGACACTAGGGGTGTTCAAATCGTCCAAAACAAAAACCGCAAACCGATCCAAAGTAGACCGAAACCGCAAAAACCGAATCTATTTGGATCGTATTGGATTTATTTTTTAAGGACCGATCGGTCCAGTCCGGTCTTCGGTTTCACGTCTGGGATCCAGACCGATCCAGACCGGACCGATATTGTTAAGTGTATCTCCTAATTTTTACTAAAGTATTCGAGATAGGCAGTGGCATTGCAGAATCCCTAATTCCTCATTCATAAATCCTCAATTCCTCCATTGTGATGAGGAAAAGTAAGATGTCAGTGGAAATAATTTTTCCTCATTCCTCCAGAATCACTAGATAGATGTTGAATGTTCACTGCATAATCCTTAATTTTGTTTACTTTTTGTTGTTGTGTTGCTGTTTTTTTATATTGATTGGATCATGGAATTGTTAAAAATGATTGGATCATTAGACTACATTGATGTTTCTAATCTTACCACTAAAAGAATCAAACTTTTCTTCATTATTCTGGTTGTTACCTTGTTGGTGTTGTAGGCTGAAATAGAAGGGATTTATATGTTAATATCTAAAAAAAGACCGATCCAAACCGGACCGAAATCGCATATAATATTTGGACCGGATTGGATCGGACATCTTAATATAAATGGACCGGACCGGACCGCATACTAATTATGCATTTGGATCGGATGATTTTTTCCTTAAAAACCGATCCAAATGGACCGCGAACACCCCTAGTTGATAGTAAACTTCAAGATAGTTGGTTTGCTTTTCTTTTTATGCATGCATATCATGATATAGTTAGTAGTATCATATTAATTAAAAAAACATCAATAAATTTATAATTTTATTATTATTTGATTCTAAAATAAGATTAATATAAAAATACATATCATTATTATTTGACTCTAAAATAACTATAAATAATATGTTATGTTTCCTATTGTTGCTATTTTAATATTGCTATAATAACATTATATTGAAATATTAGAATCAACTAAACTCTACACAAAATGTATTCATAATGAGCATTGCCTAAAATTAAGATCATAAATAATTGAAACAAAATATAAATCAAATATGTATTATAATATATATAACTTTTTATATATTATGATTGCTTTTAATAGAATATAGGTAGAAGAATCAATTACATAATCATAATTAAATCAAAACAAAGATATTGTTTTTCAATAATTTTAATAAAATAAGAATATTGTTATGCTTATTTTAGATTGAGGTTGATTATTTTTTATAATATGGATTTGATGTTTTAATATTCTAAATTCCTATAATCATAAATAATGATTAAAATTGATTTTAATATCAATAATTTTACTCAATATTATGCCTTATTTTTTACGGATCCCATAGGTAAGCATATCTCTTATATTTTTAAATAGTTATCCTCATATTTTTGCAATTTTATAATTTCATCATTATGCATTAAAGTAAACCCATGTGAAAATATTTTTCAATGGGTTGTAAAAATAAAATTGTCTAAATCAATTCAACTAAATAAGATGAAAATTTGAAAATTCCAATAATGTATAAAATAAAGATAAAGATACTAATTAAAGAAAAACAAATTTATAATTTTGTATTATTATTGTCCTATAATGGTCAATGATACATTATGATTCATCCACTATAAATGAATCATAATTATACATATTGCTTTTCAACTACTCGTTTATATTTATTTATTTGATGAGTATCAAATTAATTAAGATATTTGACTATTTAATTTAATTAATCAATTGTCTATAATTCCATTTTTTTAACTTTTCCAATTATTTTAATTATTCTATTTCTTTAAGACATAAAAAATAGAATTGTTTAACTATTTTTATCAATATAATTTTAATAGTGTATTAAGTTTCTAATGTTAAAGTGATTGTGTACTATGCTCAATAAATCATATATATTATGGAATTAATGTGTTATATCATCATCTTATTGTATTTGACTATTTAAATAAATTGATAATTATGTATAATGTCATTTTATAATTGACCGGAAAATTTGAACTTTTCTATTTATTTATGACATTAAAAATAAAATTATTTAATTATTTCTTTATCAATATAATTATAATTGTGCATTAAGTTTTCAATGTTAAAGTATCTGTGTAATATGCTCAATTAATCACGTATGTTATGAAATTCAATTAATCTAGATAAATAATAGGTTAATAGTTCCAAATTTTAACAAATTATCAGGAAAACATTAATGAGTGTATATTACTCAATTAATATTCCGCAAATTTATTAGTTATAATTCTACAAATTTATATTTGTAATTGATCCATAAATTCAAACAAAATTTAAAATAAATGGAATTTAATATTAATATTCCACAAATTTATTATTTACAGTTCTACAAATTTATATTCATAATGAGCATTGCTTAAAATTAGAGAAGCATAAATAATTTAATCAAGATATAAATCAAATCAATTGATTATCACAATCAAATCAAATTGCATTAATATTTTGATCATTACATCCAATTAAAGATTAAAGAGAAATTAATCCAAAAACACAACAAAATATCGAATCACAGAATTAATTGTGGGGAACAATTATGTAGTCTTTAGATAATGGAATAAAAGACATTCAAAGGCAATCATGCCTAATGATTTTGGCTTCTAAATGTAATTACTAATTGATTAATTATGTATAATGTCATTTTTTAACTGATCGAAAAAATTTGAACTTTTATGTTTCTTTATGACATTAAAAATATAATTATTTAATTGTTTATTTATCAATAAAATTATAACTATGCATTAAGTTTCCAATGTTAAAGTAACCCTGTAATATGCTCAATTAATCACGGACGTTATGAAATTCATTGCAAGTTATAGGTTAACGATTCCAAATATAAATAAATTATCGGGAATGATGTAAAACATTAATGAATTCATATTACTAAATTAATATTCCATAAACTTATTAGTTATAATTCTACAAATTTATATTCCATTTTTGTAACTGGTCCATAAATTCAAACAAAATAGAATATAAATGGAATTAAATTGTCTTCATTAATTATGACTGATATGATGATCAAATTTCCTATGATTAATTTGATAAAATATACATGTTCAACAATTAAACATGCCAAATTATTTCTGATTAGAATAAAAAGATTAAAGATTATTCTTATTAAAATAAGGTTCACACATTCAAATAGTGAAAAAATTAAATTTGAATGAAAAAGGACAAACACATAATAAAATTAAAGACATTATTCTTCTACACTCAAATAGTGAATGTAACATCTAATCGTTATATTTCATGGTGTGAAGTTTCTCTTATGCAAATGTCGAAACAAAAAACATGGCCAATTTGTATTTCCTGCTTTAGAAAAATAACCACATAGGAAAAAAATTTTTTAACAAAAATCATGTGAGAAAAATGAAGTTTTTATTATAGAATGCCAAAAGAATGAATTTTTTTATAAAAGGCAAAAAATATATTATCTTGTGATACCTTATTGATGTAAGTGAGTAGAAGATTGAGGAAGTTGAAATTTTTTACCTCTGAGGATAAAGAATATTGTAAGAGTAAAATAATATAAATGCATAAATTGATATAATAAACAAATTATACCTACAAACAAAGTAAAAAATGGAAATGACATAAAATCATACTTGTGACTTGGTTTGACAGTTGGAAATCATAAATTTGTTTAACAAAAAATGAAAAAAAATGAGAAATAGTTATGAAAAACATAGTTAAGACAAATATATTCTTACAATTATTACAAATACTACTAAGTAGTAAGTAATTAGAGTGCACAAATTTAGTTATGAGAAAGATGAAGTAAAAATAAAAAAAAAAACATAAAATCATACACGAGTTGGTAAAAATGACAGATTTGTGAAACAAAAATTGAAAAAAAGAAATAAATAATTACGAGAATAATGAAGTAAAAATGAAGAAAAAAATACTTACAAGTAGTAACTAACAATATGTTTACATATACTAATAGAATGCACGAATTAAGTTAGGAGAATGATGAAGTAAAAATGAAAAGAGCATAAAATCATATTTGTGAGTTGCTTTAACATTTGAAAAGGAAGAAGTAATAAATGAAAATAATATAAAATGATACTTTTGAGTTGGTTTAGGTTGAAGAAGAAGATTTGTTGAACAAAATTTGGAAAAAATGAGAAATAATTTGAGTAAAGAGAATGTGAAGAAGATATTTTCAAGAATTTTAAAGTTACTTGTGAAAGATGTCATCTTCTTTAGACACTTATCACAAATGAAGAGTGTATAGTTCAAGAATTTCAACAACTTATCAATTTTACAAAAAAAACCCTCTACTTCGTATACTTATCACAAAAGAAGAATGTCTAATTTTGTAATTCCAACAACCTTCAAATTGGCAAAAATATCATTTTCTTTGTACACTTGTCACAAATGTAGAGTATGTACTTCAGTATTTTTAATAGTTATTTCTTTTCTTATATAGATAGTAGATGACATTACAATGTGAAAATATGTAAAAATAAAAAAGCTGAAAGTTTATAAATGGAATAAAATATTTGTAAGGATATTGTCTAATAAGTAGAACCTCAAATATTACGTCATCAAAATAATTAAAATAAGTAATTTTTTGGTATCCTTTCGGAATGTGTGATTGTCCTCTTAGCAAGTGTTTATCTTAATCGGATAAAAATTTAATTAGTTGTATTATCTAGAGTTTTTCTCATTCTAGTGGGGTATTAAGCATGTAGCTTTCCTTTAGTTCTAAAGAAAAAGAAGATGGAGGGAGAGAAGTAGTATAGAAAGTGAGATTTTCATCCCTTTGATTGAGAAAAGAAAAGATGTGGAGAGAGTAAAAATGATGTGGTGCCCAAAAAAATCTATTCTCACCGAATTTGAGGAGAGTTGAGGGAAGAAAGTTGGATTGTATGAAATGACAAATTAGTCCTTTGAAAACCATGCATTTTTAGCAAATATTATTTTTTATTCTAAGGGTATTTTTTTATTTTAAAGCATATATCATTTCTCTCTTCTCACTTTTTATTCAACCAAATAGAAGAGAGAAAGAAGAAAGTATCAATTTCTATTCTCTTTCTCTTTCCTTTTTCTCATACCAAACAATATAGAAATTCAACCACTTTCCCACTTCTTTCTTTCTCTTTATTATCTCTCTCATATATTTCTTTTCTTCTTACTTTCTTTCATCAACCAAATAAAGCATGTAGTATTTATTCTCTTGCTCAGCTTGGGGTATTTGTTTGCCTCTTAGTATGGTCATACTTGAAATGGTAAATCATGATTTATTAAGAGTAAGAACATGGATAGGAAGTTGTAGGACGGATATGTAGGCCTAGTATCAATGGTGTGAGTTGAGTTTTGGAAGGGAAAAAAAGAAAATGAAATGATTTATAGTCATCCCAAAAGTATATTCTATGACACTCAAGTTTTTCGTTTTCTTTCCTTAACCTCACAAAAGTCAACTCATAAACCTATCCTAAAATTTTATGGTTAGAATTTTATTGCACATATGAGAAATAGGCCGGAGAAAATTGATGGTTCAATTTCTGAGTACAAGTTTAGAAAGAAAATGAAAATTAGGGCAAGAAATTTAGTAATTGTACAAAAACATAATGTAATGCTACTTAATTAACAAATTTGGTTTGTTTTATTGGCTCACTTCCTATTGTTAGCAACAATATCAGCCAAATTCACAACCCTTTGGGAGTAACCCCACTCATTATCATACCATGCAATCACTTTCACCATGTTATCTCCCATACCATTGTCAATGATGAGTCAACAATTGAAGACACATCCGTGTACCTAAAATCTACTGACATAAGTGGCTCATCACAAAATGTGAGGATACCATTCAACTCGTTCTTTGCACTTTCTCTGAAAGTTGCGTTCACTTCCTCTGAAAAAGTTTTCTTTGTTACTTGCACAACAAGGTACATCATTGAAACATTCGGCGTTGGCACGCGGAGTGCAATGCCATTGAGCTTGCCTTTGAGGGATGGGAGGACTAGGGCCACATCCTTGGCTTGAGGTTGGGATAATGTTAAGAGCTGCGGCCTTAGCACACATGAGGTCACGATGGCTAGCATCAAGAAGCCTTTGTCACCAGTGTAGGAGTGGGTGGTTGTCATGGTACCCTTGATAATACTTGTCATGGAACATGAGTTTACATTGGTGAAGTAGAGAAGATGAGTTTTGATTTTTTTTTTGGTGATAGATGACTTTTGAAGTTTGATCATGTTAAAAGTTGGTCATAGAAAATGTGAATGTCATTTTAAAGTTGGGAGATTTTGGACATAACATGAAAATTATAGTATCACTTATCTAATCATTATGCTATCCCACTTGGCCACTTATATTGCTACAAAGGTTAAGAAACTCGTTGAGAAATATAGGTTAGAAGTATTCAAACCAGTGATTCAAATTATGGATCGTATCACGTGATGCAGCCATAATATTGTGGTTGTCGTGACCACTATAAACGCATCATACCGCAATATAATGTGACATTGAATCATAATGATGTCATCACATCGGGCTGTAGCGCAACTTCATTTGAGCCATATCAAACTGTATCAAATTCAAAAATATTTTTTTTATTCCAAAATAATTCACACTGCAACAATTTCCCCAAACTTAAGACTTTGTTTGTCCCCAAACAAAGATAAAATAACAACTACTTGGCTTTAGAAAAATTAATGTTGGACAAGATCAAAACTATGCATTATTTCAAAGTTTCATGAGATGTGATTTTGACTCATAATGCTTCAAACTAAGAATGAACACTTCTTTTCAAAAATTCATTTAGCACTTCACTTATAAAAAAAATGTTATCAATCAAAGGATGCATTTTCAGACTAGGTTCAAGAATGGAACGAAATGAGTAAGTGTTTCACTCATAACTCAACTTGTTTGGTGCGTAAGAATTTAATTTTGTTTTTCCTTCTCAACACTTACATTGATTGCACAAACTTTTCAAGGATCACTAAGGTCTTCCTTAGGTTGTAATGAGGCTTGGCTATCAAAGAAAATTGGTTTTTCAAGATTTTCAAAATTCTTCCAAAGTTAAAAGAGAGCAAAATGATTTATCTTTTTAAATACCTACTCGTTTTCATCTTTTCACCTTTTTTCTTGTTCCTCCTTTCCTCATTCTTTTCCTTGACCTTTTTGTGTAACTTTTCTTGATTTTTCTCAATCTCTCTTTACTCCTTTTTGTTTTGGAGTATTTCTTTACTTTTTTTATTTATAAAGAGATTGAGAATTTTTCTTTTGAACACTTTTTTACATGGCCAACCATTCCCCCCAACTTAATTTTTTTCCATCAACCTTATTTTTGAAAAATACTCCCTTTTTACTTGATAAAAGTACAGGAGATTTTCAGTTTTTTTCATATTAGGTTCAAGGGTTGTGTCTGATAAAAATAATTTTTCTTTTTAAGGCTCAAATGGGTTAACAAAGGATGTTCCTATTTTTGGTAGGTCATTTTTGGTCAAGTGACTTATTCTCTTTGAAATAACTTGCCTTGATCATTTCCTATCAAATTGTGTGCAACCGAGTAAAGAAAGATTCAAACAAAAGGAATTGTGCAAAACCAAAAAGTTTCTCACTAAGCTCACATAGTTTTTTGTGTTTGGATTACACTCCCTCACATGGTAGATGTATGTACAATTCTTTGATTTTCAAAGAAATTCACAAGTTCATGATAAATAATTTTCCAAAAAGTTTCCATTTTATCAAAGTTATGATGACATTATGAATTTTCACAAAAAAATTTAGATTTTCATCTCATGTTGCTCATCGAAGCTTGTTAATTCACAAAGTTAGAGATCTTGTTAAAAAATTTTTAAGCCAAGTTATGTTATTTACCAAGTTTAGTTTCAAAATTTCACTTTTTAAATAAAATATCAGAAAGAGACTAAAGTAAACACACAACTAAAATTTAAACACACTAAAAAAAATTAAAGCAAGTAAGCACAATAAAAAATTCAAAAGCAATCAACACACATAATTTTTTTTTAAAAAGCACACAAAAATGAATTTATTTCAAAATGTTATACACACTCCCCCCAACTTAAGTTCTTGACTTGTTCTCAAGTCAATTTAAAATACTTTAAGGAAGTTTGTGTAACATTTTGAAAGAATGAAAAATAAAATAAAAAACTAACCAACATTTTAGGAGAATTCAAAATTTAATTGTCATTTACTATCCTCTCCAAGATAGTGGTGCCTACAAAATCAACTCCTCATTCTTTTTTGTTGTTTGTTTTTGGATTTGTTTTCCTGTAAATTATTAGAACTTGCAATTTTGTTTTTCATGAGGTTAATCTAACAATTTATATGAGTTCTCAATGTCTAAAACATTATGTTCGTGAATAAAATTTGATTGACGAAAATTCCAATTAAACAACATGTATTTTTCATGAAAATGATGTTTATAGTAAAACTTTATGCATTTTTAAGTCTAATTGATTAAAGGAAATCCAAATAGAATTTTATGGAAATCCAACAACAAGATATCAATTCAAACAACCACAAATCAATTCATTCAGAAGTTATGAGTTTCTTTTGTTAAATGATAGACCAAACAACAATGTAGTAAACCAAATAACACGCATTTTAGGAGTTCGCAAGTTTGAAAAAAATTAATTTTTGGCATAAATTTATAGCAAGCATGCTCTTATTTTAAAAATTTTATTTCACAACTTTAAAAATCATCAACTTAAGCATGTTTATGGAGATATAGGTTCAAGTATAAAAAAATAAAATATGTGCATAAAAAAATGCATGGTAAATACTTAACCTTTAAGGATTAAAGTAGCCTCCCTTTTTGGATTTTTGAAGAGTGGTTTTCTTCTTTCTTTGAAAAGTCCAGCCACTAATCCTTGTTGATTTCAATCTCCTTTATGTTGTTCTTTTGAAAAAGTTGATAGGAGTATCTCCTCATCACCTAAAAAATTTATAACAACAATAAAGGTTTCTTAACTAGTGGGTTTTCAGTCCACTAGTTCTAACTTTTGCTTTCTTTTTGGATTTGTAATTTTTTAAATGTACAAAACAGAAAAATAAATTAAGGATGTACAAAACAGAAAAAAAATATACAAAGAGAGAATAAAATTGTATTTACCATTACTAATGTTAAATATAAGTATGAATTTCAATTATAAATCAATTCCTTGACAACGACGCCAATTTGTTGAAAGACTTTTTATTGAGGAGTTCCCCCATCAACAAATGGTCAATTTGTTGAAAGAAGATTTTCTCCCCAAAAGCAAGTTTATTTTATTTATTTAGAGTGTTGAGTGTGAACAATTTATTTAATTAGTGACTTTATTTGTTTACTCCCTTTTCGGGATCCTTTTAACCATACCATAAAGGCCAGTCTCATTTTATTAAGTTAACCATACCATTTCTTACGAAAGGTTGATATCAAAGAATAATAAAATGAATAAAAGAATAAAGTTAGCAGTTAATTGTACCATTTCTTTCAAAGGGTTGGTATAAAGAATAAAAGAATAAAGCAATAAATAAATGTTAGTTGCGTAAAAGTAAATGTTAGTTGCGGAAAATAAATGACATAAAGTAAATGTTAGTTGTGAAAATTAAATGATAGATAGTAAATGTTAGTTGCGGAAATTAAATGACAGAAAGTAAATGTTAGCGTTAGATTTATTATTCATCAGTCTTTTATTGTCAAGTAACCCATTGATTGAATTTCACTTTTTGTATGTTATTCCTATGTACAAAGTTACAAACCATGAATTGGTTTGTACTTATATTTTTAGGAATTCTTTTATCAACAAATAAAATTTATAAGTTACCACTTTACTATATTACACTTGCATCTCTTTCAAGATTCAATTGTAGTATAGTATAGGGTTATGTCGAACCACAAGGAATTGCCTAATATAAATATACTCATACTTTATATCTTTTATCAAAAGTAAAAAGTAGTAAATAAAGTTGTTTTTGTGATTTTATGAATTGATAAACATGAAAAAGTAAAGAAACTAAGTATTTACAAATTCAAGAGGAGAATATGGTTAGAATAATGGAATAATTTCTTGAACAATATCAACATGAGAATTTATGCAAGTTATCTGTTATACTTTGGTTAAACCATACACCATGTCGTAACCTTCCATCTAGTGTCCTAGCATGGAAAAGATGATTTTCAAACCTTGCATAATACACTAAATAATAATTAACCGTCACTCGTCGGAGTAGGTTGTCACACCCTACTTCAGGCTCCATTAACATTATTTAGCCTTGAATACAAGTTGCTTAAAATAGATGTTTTGATATGGAAGTGAAGTAAGGTGTAGGTTATACTTTTTAGTTCACTTGTCAACACTTTAAGAAGAAACATGTTTTGGATCTTTAAATCAAGTTTTAGGTGATCAATCTAAAACTTCATTAAGAACTTCTTAAAGAATCAATATAACCAAAATAATAACTTATATAAATGAAGAAGAAGATAAAAGTACAAGAACTTACACCATAGTCCAACTTTTTGGAGTATTAGCCATCCATGCAAAGATTATATGCTTATGGTTTCAAATGAGGTTACAAAATCATGTTTTTACCCTTCATTTTCCCACTTTATTCCCACTGAATTTCTGTGAAATAAAAGCCGAAAAACAGCCTAAGAAAGAGTCGAACTGAAAATAAGAACAAAATGGTATGTACAATGATGAAAAAGTGAGGAAATGAGTGTGCCTTTTATAGGCAATAGGAGGACCGCCTGGCCCCCTTTCCAGGCTGCCCAACACCCTGGTCAGGCAGTTTGGCACACCCAAAGCTGGTGGGTCAGCAGTTTGTCACACCTTGGCCAACTAGTTTGGACAACCTATTGTGGGCTGTCAACAGTTTGTCACACCTTGGCCAACTAGCTTGGACAACCTATTGTGGGCTATGTTACATGCATGTTGACACCTCCTACTTGGATGTTTAGAACATATGTCATGCATGAGGTCATGCGCTTGGTCTTCAAGTAATGAATAGGCAAGTTGCTTGATGAGTTGGCCAAGCTTTCTTCATGGCTAATTTTTCTGACCTGCTTGGGCGCCTGGCCCCTTATGCCCCACACCTGGCTGCCTGGTTCCTTCATGGTGAAGGAACCTACCTTTCTTCAATCTGAAGCAACCTTTGTTCCTTGGTTCTTTAGTTGATTTTAGTTGGTTAATTGGCTCTTTGAGCATGATTTCTTCAAGTCTAGGCAAGCTTTTAAGTTGTGCTTTGCTTTGCATACCTAGTTTGGGTTTCTTCAAGGTAAGGAAATGTACATTTCTTCAAGCGTAAGTCATATTTTTGGTCACAAGCTAAGCACACAGCATGCCATGCTCAGCTTGTTTGTTTTGAGAATTTCTTTTTGAGTTCTTGGCTTGTGATTTGGCATGAATTCTTGGTCATCTTTTGGATTTATTCTTTTTACTCAATTTCCTACAAATTTCAAGGAAAACTTGGATAAGAGGTGATAAAAATATATATTATTTAAGACACACAAAACTTATCTAAAATGTCTTTAATTAAGTTGGTTTTCACATTTTTTCATAGGATAAGTGTCGTGAAAAGTGTATGAAAATTAGGTATTTTTGGTACTTATCAATGGTCACAATCCACGTTGCAACGATTGCAATGACCACAATCACAATCAACACAATCGTGATCATAACTGTAATTTAAAACAATGATCAAAACAAACCAATATTAGAAACACACTCTTCATCATTTGGTTAGGATCATGTGGGATCCACTTAATAGAGAGTGGACAAATGTAATCAAAAGTGTTGAAGAGAGTTCTAAAAGAATGATTGCTACCAGGTTTGCTCCACAAATATCTGAGGAATATCTCATCATACATATTTAATAATCAATTGGCAACTATTTTGAAGTATGGTGATTCGTAGTTATTAACTCTTACTTGTGTTAAGATTTCATCTCAAAACCAATTGGTTATTAGAGGAATAACCCAACAAATATTTGAATCGTGCCTAAGAGAATTAGGTAGACAATGTGTGACTTAATTCCCACCATGCCCCTCCACATAAGCTTATCGGACCAGACCAATAATTACCTTTGACCCTTGATTAAAAGCATCTTTAACCTATGAGGCAGATGAAGTCATTTTTTTAAGACACATTCTTCAATAATTCTATAAAAACTTTACAAAGAATGTGGTGACAAGGTAAATTACCGAATTTATGATCAAGAACTTTGACAAAGGGGGCAAGACATTTAGTAGTTCAAGAAGCATTGTTGATGATTGGTTCATCTGGGTTGTAAGCATAAACATTGACACCAACCACATAGCTTGGTATGTCTCCTCTTTCAGGGGCTGGGATAAACACTTTCTTAGCACCTACTTGAATGTGCTTCCTCGCACCTTCTCTGTGCACAAACACTATGGTTCCTTAGATCAGCAAGTCGATTTCCAAGTCCCTACAACACAAGAACACACATTCATGCATATAAGTTCTCTTCTCTATTTTCGGGATTCTTGTAAGTATAGCAAATTAAGGTAGCATTTGGCGCATAGACAAAACAATACTAAATAAGATGTTTTGTTTTATTCTCTTTGGTTCCACCTCTTTTAGTGGAATTGAAATGCACTATTGTTTTAACTTCATGTTATCTTCTGTTCAATGGACATGATTTATCATAGAGTATTATGGCGTTGTTCAAGCCATACAACAAACTTCATATAGTGGGATAAAGACTTGATCATTATTGTTGTCGTTATGTTATGTTGAACTCATAAAACACAACAAATGGTTCTATTCAACTCTTGAAACACAACAAACATAATGTAGAACACATATGTTCTGTTACGTTCTATTCCAACATGTCTGTCAAATGCTACTTAAGATTACGACGAAGCTTACTTCTAGGGTAGGTTGGCATGGTTGTGGTCGGAAACAACTTTGATGACCTTTCCATCAACCAAGATACCATTATCACCAACATGCTTGACATCAACATCAAAGATTCCAAGGGTGGAGTCATACTTGAGAAGGTGGTAGGCCTGCTTGACACCACCAATGTCATTGATGGCAATGACATCCAAGGGAGAATCCTCACGACCATGCCAACACCATAAAAAGTTCCTTCCAATTCGACCAAAATTGTTGATAACCACCTTTAATTTTGCTTCTACTACACCTTTCTTGTATTCTCTCTTGCTTCCAACCTTGATAAGGTGGATAGGGTAATTGTCCCCAATGGTGTTTCATTCCCTATCCTGGACCAATTACATATTGTCATATGAATAAAGCCAAAATTTTAAAAACAAAAAGTAACACTCTGATTGGCTCGAGACAAGGAATGAGACACAAATCGGAACAAGTGATCTAATTGGACAAGGGTGAAACCCCTTATTAAAAACGTGTACATAAGAAGGAATGGGTTGGGTAGTTTTCTGTTATGAGCATTTAGTTAATTGGAGGCAAATCTATAAATAGAAGTAGTTATTGTAAATTTAGAGAAATGAAGGAGGTTATTGATTTGCAAATTTGTGAACCCTAGGCTCTATTCCAATTGCTGTAATCTTCCAATTGAAATTTTACATTCATAATAAAGAACAGTTAAGATCACATTGATCTTGAATCATCACTTTTTTCTACCTATATTCTATTTCTAAAAATACCAGTTCTAATACTAGTATCAGAGCACCATCTCGGTGCCCTGAAAACACAATTCTGCTATGCATTGCCGAAAACCCATTTGAGCAGTTGCTGGCTATGAAGCAAATGGGGTCTGTGGTGGACTATGTCGAGAAGTTTGAAAAGTATGTGGGCCCTTAAAGAAATTGACCCCGAGTTTGTCAAGGAGATTTTCTTGACTGGTCTCAAGGAGGAGGTGAGAGTTGAAGTCAGGATTTATGAGCATCCAAAACTATCTGAGGTAATTTAGAAATCTATTATGATAGAAGAAAACAATTTGGTTTTACAAAAGAAACAAAATCCGAACAATTCTCCTAAAACTGCTAGTAACACCAGAAACAATTATCATAGTAGGTGTATTACTTTAGAAGCCAAATCTTGGGGGTAGAAGAAGTCTGATCAAACATCAATGGATAGTGTTTCTGTAAATACATGATGAGTAGATAGCACCAAGAGTAGAGGAGGGGTGTTCAAACATTTAACTAGGGCAAAGTTAAGGGAGAAAGGGAGATAGGTTTATGCTTCAGGTGTGATGAACCTCATAGCAGGGAGCATAAATGTAAGACTGGGCATTTTAGGATGCTTCTGTTAGAGGAGGAGGAGGGTGAAGAGGAAGAAGATGTGGGGGAAACCATGTTGTCTAATATGTAGTCTTTGCAACTGTCTTTATGTGCCATGACATGGCTAACTTCTTCTAATTAACGGAAGGTAGTTTGAAGTTTGGAGGGAAAGAATGTGGTAATCCTCGTAGATTGTGGAGTATCTCACAATTTCATTTCTTCTCAGCTGGTGGACAACCTACACTTACATTTGCAATCTACTCCTAGATATATTGTGGAAGTGGGGGATGGGCATAAGATATAGTGCCAAGGCAAGTATGAAGCTTTGAAATTGTTGTTGTAGGGTTTAGAAGTGGTCCAAGAATTCTACTTTTTTGAACTTATATGGGTGGATGTGGTTTTGGGCTTGGAATGGTTGGCTAGCTTGGGAGAGGTTAAGGCAGATTTTGGCAACTTTGAGTTGACTTTGAGGAATGATAAGTGTGAAATTATGATACATTTGTATTACATTTAACTTGCATTTTAGGACATAATTAGGACTTTAGGATTGTTTCTAGCTTTTATTTCTCTTTGTTCGGGTTGAGCAGGTGTTTTTAGCTATGTTGTGCAGTTTGGATGGATTAAAACAAAAAAGAGTAGAGATTGGGTGCAAGAAGATTGAATTCAATGTTGAGGCTATGTGAAGACCAATTGAAGGGCCAAAAGAAGTCATAGATGTTATATTATATTCCCACTTTTTAGATTTTTTTTGTTGGGTTTGGCCCAATATTTTGTAATTAGGATAAATAAGGGTTCTCCCTAAAGGATTTTACACTTTTTTTACATTACAATTCTCTAATTTAGAATTTGGGATTCTCTTCAACATCATGAGTGAGTAATTCCCTTTTATTCTAGGACTGGGGCTATTGATAAGTGCCAAAAGTATACTTTTCACCATCATTTTATGGCACTTACCCTATGCAAATTGTAGAAAACCAACTTAAACTAACACTTTTTAGGTGAATTTTGCATGATTAAATAAATTGGTTCTTTATTAATTCTTGTCCAAGTTTTCTTTGAGTTTTGTAGGAAATTGAATATTAAGAATAAATTCAAAGATGGATTAAGAATTTAAGCCAAAATTCAAGACAAAAACTCAAAATGAATTGCTAAAAGTAATCAAGTTAAAGCATGGCATGATATGTGCTTAATTTGGTTACTTAGCCTTGAAGAAAGGTAGCTTACTTCGTCTTGAAGAAACCTATGTTAAGGTAGGCCAAGCAACTTGCAAAAATCAAATGCTTACCTTAACTTAAAGAAAACAGCCCAAAAGTGCCAAGCAACCAACAAAAATCAAGTAACAAACCAAAGGAAAAAAGGTTGCTTCACCATGAAGAAATCAAGCACAAAGCTGTCCAACCAAG
>NC_032012.1:8999093-9047300 GCF_001865875.1 Lupinus angustifolius
TCCGCATTTTATTTATTCTTTAATACCAACCTTCCTTAGGAAGAAGTTTGGTTTGTTAATAAAATGAACCCGAAAGGGAGTAAATAAATAAAAGGTCACTAAATTTATTATTCTTTTGTTCTTTATTTATTTATTTGTATCTAACAACTAACTATTCATCACTTTTATATATTAGAATACCATTAAACGGGTGTTGGAATTTATTCCACAAAACCGAGATGGTATTCAAAGGTACTTAATAATTATGTAATAGGTAATTGCTTCAATACCATTATACCGGTGTTAGAATTTATTCTAACAAAGCCGAGATGGGGCAAAGAAGGAATGACTTATTCACATGATTATTACGAAAGTAAGTTGTAACTGGAATATTCTTGAAACCATTATACTAGCGTTGGAATTTATTTCAACAAAGCCGAGATGACGAACAAAGAATAAAATCGACTTCTCTTACTTACAAAAGGAACATAACGAAAATGAGAGTATTAATATTTCAACAAATTGACACTGCTTTCAGGACGATTTGTTGAGAGAAGAAAACTCTAAAATAAAATAAACACTAGAAATACGCTTTCAACAGCTATGCCCTTTTATATTCAATAAATACTTGTTCTTAATTCTATTTCATTGAGTGTTGTGATTTGAATCATTAAACTGAGTTTTATTCGTGTGAGTTGTATGACCAACAAGTTACACCTCTTAGATACATTGGGGAAGGACCGAGAGGTGAACCCAACTATCCGACCATTGAGTTATTCAAACTAGAATCCTAATTCACGAGAGTAGTATTAGGATTCTCGGGGGATTCTGAAGTTCACCTTGGGTTGCTACGAAGCGATATGATAGAAAGATTCAAGTAAAGGATTTGATTGATAACTGTACCACGAGAGTAGGTGCGGCTTCAATTGAGTACACATGTCGGAGCTCGAGAGAGGATACCACATATCAAAGAGCAATTCACCCTCACAACTTAAATTTCATGAAAATGAGCAAAACAAGGATTTGTGAGTGTAAAAGCGGTAACCCTTATCCTGGGAACTATTCCTAAATTATATTTTTATCATTTTTAATATTTTCATAATTATTATTGTCAATTTCTCTATTGTTCTAAATTCACTTTTAATTCCTATTTGAGTTAAGGATAAATTAATTTTTATAATTAAAAGAATTTTCCAGTCGTCCTGGGATCAACGCTTTATTACATGACGATATAATCGTGCACTTGCGATTTGCCCTATCAATGTTTTGGCGCAGTTGCCGAGGATTGTCTCAAAATTTCTTTAATTCTCAATTAATTCATTACTTTACTCTAGTGTATTACGCGTTTTCCTTTTTCTTGGTACCTCTACAGGTTGCCCATTTGGTTTATGCAAAGTTCAAATTACTACTCAGAGCCAGAAAGGACTTTTCGTAGAAGAAGAAGGCAACAAAGAGAAAGAGAGAGAGAAAGACGTGCACGAGTACAAACAATGGTTGAATGAGATGAAAAACCACTTCGAGGCTACGCAACCCCTAATGCTCGTAGTTCACATCCTGGAATAATTTGCCCAGCTATTGAGGCAGAGAACTTTTCGTTGCCATCTGCTTTGATCCAAATGGTGTTGCAAAACCAAGTTGGAGGAGGAGCTCATGAAGATCTGAATGCTCATATTGACCAGTTCTTGGAATTCTATGAGACAGTAAGGATTCATGGGGCTTCTGAAGATGCCATTCATCTCCACATGTTTCCATATTCCCTTAAAGACAGAGCTAGGGCGTGGCTTAGGAATCAACATGCTGAAATTCAAGCAACATGGCAAACTTTGGAGTAGGCGTTTCTCAACAAATACTTTCCTCCTTCCAAAACTGTGCACTATAGGCACCTCATCCAGAACTTCAGTCAAAAGGTTGGGGAGTCAATTGCTGAATCATAGGAAAGATTAAATGAGTTGACTAATGTTTTCCCTCATCATGGTATTCCACCTTGAATGCTGGTTCAGAACTTCTACAGTGGGCTAGACTTTCCATCACAATAATTGTTGGACTCTTCAGCAGATGGTGCCTTTATGTGCAAAAGAATCGATGTTGCTTCAAAGATCATAGAGAATGTAGTTTCCAATCATCATCAATGGGAAAATGAGAGGAGACATCATCCAAGAAGAGACTCTAGTGCATAATATTTAGGCAATCAGATGGAGAAGGTAATTTCCACGCTGGAGAACCTTTCTCAAAGGTTTGGAAAGCTAGAAAAATATAACGTTATTGGGTCTACTGCAACTTCTGAGGGGTGTGGAGCAAAAGGTCACGAGTGGTCTGAATTCAAACACTTCACTGAACCTGAACATGGAGCATTGGTCAATGAACAACCTGAATCGTGCAACTACTATGACTATAAGGAGAGGAGCGGACAACAATTTAACCACCATACAGACAGAACAATTCCAACCTTTCTTGGAGGAGCAACAACACTCTGAATCATCAATACCAGGATGGGCCAGGTAATAGGAAATCTCCAACAAGGTTTCCACGGGTACAATCTTCTCTTATTGACCCTACTCTTAAAACATTAATGGAAGGTCAGGAAAAGTTGCTTGCTAATCGAAATAAATTTCATGAACATCAAGTCATGATTAATAAAAGTTTTTCAAACATGCTCAATGACTTGAATTCTAAAATAGAAAACTTGACCATCCATGGTAAAATTTTAGAAACACAAATTGCCTAACAAGCTAGTAATCCTAATAGGCAAACGTGGATGTTTCCAGAACAGCCAGAAAAAAATCCAAATAATGAACATTGTAAATCTTTCAAATTAAGGAGTGGAAAGCAACTAAGTGTTATTCCTCAAATTAGGAAAAAAAAGCACAAGTGGAAGAGGAACATACTGAGACACATCCCCCCTAAAGGGGAGCAAAATTTTGAAAAGGTGTCTAAGTATGTAGCTACACCACCATATGTACCACCGATTTTTTTTTCCCAAAGATTAGCAAAGGCAAAATTAGAAAAGAAAATTGGAATTTTTTGGATATTTTTAAGAAATTATATATCAGCTTATCCATCACTGAGGCACTGCAGGAGATGCCTGCATACACAAAATTTATTAAGGATATTTTATCTAAAAAAAGAAGACTAGAGGATTATGAAACAATTGCTTTAACTAAGGTGTGCGGTGCTTTAATTCAAAAATAAATTATCTCCTAAATTAAAAGATCCTGGTATTTTTTCTATCCCATATTTAATTGGAAACACTAGTTTTGATCATGCCTTATGTGACTTGGGGTGAGTGTGAGTCTCATGCCTTTATCCGTGTGCAAAAAATTGGAAGTGGGTGAGCTAAAACCCACTACTATATCACTTCAATTAGCGGATAGGTCAGTTAAATTCCCTATAGGCATCTTGGAGGATGTTCCTAGTAAAGTTGAGAAAATTTCATTCCAGCAGATTTTGTAATACTATAGATGAAAGAGGATTCACAAATCCCAATCATACTAGGTAGAACTTTTTTGGCTACTGTTGGTGCTATAATTGATGTAAAGAATGGAAAATTTTCCCTAAGCATAGGGGATGAAAAAATTGAGTTTGATATTGCTAAATCTATTAAACATCATTCTCTTGAGGATTCATGTTTCAGGATTGATATGTTGAACCAAGTTGTGAAAGAGGAAGCAACTAGAGTGCAATCTAAGGATCCCTTAGAGAGATGCATAGTAGATGGTGATACTTTGGGCGATGATGAGGAAGTGGCTGAGGTTATTGAATTTCTGAATGCAAGCCCAACACTTCCTCACAACCCACAAAATGAGACCTTGAAGATAATGCCCAAATGTGAAGATTGGGAGGAGGAGAAAGCACCTAAAATTGAATTAAAAACACTCCCCTCTACCCTCAGGTATGAATTTATTGGAACTAATTAATCTTATCTAGTTGCTGTTAATGTTAAATTAAATAAATTGGAAACTGAAAAATTGCTAAGGGTCCTAAGAATGCATAGGAAGGTAATAGGATACACATTAGATGATATAAAGGGCATAAACCCTTCTTTTGCATGCATAGAATTTTCATGGAACCTAACCATAAAACTTCAATTGAAAACCAAAGGAGACTAAATCTTAATATGAAAGAAGTGGTTAGGAAAGAAGTGGTTAGGAAAGAAGTGCTGAAATTTTAGATGTTGGGGTAATATATCCTATCTCTGATAGCGAATGGGTGAGCCCAGTTCATGTGGTTAATAAAAAGGGAGGATTGATTGTTGTGAAAAATGAATTAATACCAACTAGAACAGTCACAGGTTGGAGAATGTACATTGATTATAGAAAATTAAACACTACTACTAGGAAAAATCACTTCCCTCTCCCATTCATTGATCAAATGCTTGAAAGGCTTGCTACACATGAATATTTCTGCCATTTAGATGGGTACTCGAGATTTCATCCAATCCCCATTCACCTTGAAGATCAATAGAAAACTACTTTCACATGTCCTTATGGCACTTTTGCCTATAGGAGAATGCCTTTTGGCTATGTAATGCCTCACACACTTTTCAAAGATGCATGACTACAATATTTTCTGATTTTATAGAAAACATAATGGAAGTTTTTATGGATGATTTTTCTGTTTATGGACTTTCATTTGATGATTGTTTAACAATTTTGACAAAAATATTATAGAGATGTGAGAAAGTGGATCTTGTATTAAATTGGGAAAATGTCACTTCATGGTACGCGAGGGTATTGTGTTGGGACATTTAATTTCAGGAAAAGGGATAGAGGTGGACATGGAAAAAATTGTAGTAATAGAAAATATGCCACCACCAATTAACATAAAAGGTGTTAGGAGTTTCTTAGGCCATGCAGGATTTTACCTCATATTCATAAAAGATTTTTCAAAAATTGTGAAACCCCTTTCTAACCTTTTAATGAAAGATACTATATTTGATTTTAGTGTTGCTTGTCTAGAATCGTTTTACAGATTGAAGGAGGCATTGGTCATTGCACCAATATTATAATCACCATACTATAATCTTCCCTTTCAAGTGATGTGTGATGCTAGTGACTATATCGTGGGTGCAGCGTTGGACCAAAAGAAGGACAAGAAGATGCATGCAATCTACTATACAAGCAAAACACTTGATGGAGCTCAAGCCAACTATGCCACCATAGAGAAGGAGCTACTACCTGTTGTGGTTGCCTTCGAAAAATTTAGTTCCTACCTAGTAGGTTCTAAAGTTATAGTCCATACTGATCACTTAGTCCTGAGATACTTGATGAGTAAGAAAGAAGCCAAGCCACGTCTCATCCGATGGATTCTCCTTCTGCAAGAATTTGATCTAGAGATTGTTGACAGAAAGGGGACATATAATCCAATTGCAGATCACTTATCTCGACTTGAACATCCAAGTGGATGGGAGGAGGACATACCTATTGATGATTCCTTTCCAGATGAGCAACTCCTACTCCTCGACACAATAGAGGCACCTTGATATGCTGACTTTGTAAACTATTTGGTCAACAAGATTCTTCCACCTAAAATGACACCCAAACAGAAAAAGAAATTCTTCTCAAATATGAAGAAGTATATCTGGGATGATCCTTACCTTTACCGACTCTATGCTGATGGTGTTTACAGAAGATGAGTTCCATAATAAGAAGTGTCAAAGATCCTGAGTTGTTGTCACTTTGTCTCTTATGGAGGTCATGCCAGTACTTCAATAACAATAGCAAAGGTATTCCAATATGGTTTCTTTTGGCCACATATATTCGGAGATGTAAGGAGTTTTGTTCTCACATGTGATTCTTGCCAAAGGGTGGGGAACATATCAAAAAGGCATGAAATGCCAATGAACCCCATCCTTGAGATGGAGATATGTGATGTATGGAGAGTTGACTATATGAAACCTTTTCCTACTTCAAACAACAACAAATATATCTTGGAGGAAGTCGATTATGTTTCTAAGAGGGTGGAGGCAATTTCATCTCCACACATTGATGCTAAAACGGTAATCAAATTGTTTACCAAAATCATATTTCCAAGGTTTGGGGTCCCGAGGCTGGTTATTAGTGATGGAGGCTCACACTTCATTGAAAGATAGTTTGAAATCCTCTTGAAGAAGTATGGTGTTTCTCATCAAGTTGGTACCCCTTACCACCCTCAAACAAGTGGTCAAGTGGAAGTATTAAATCATGATATTAAGAGCATATTGGAGAAGACAATGTCTAGGAGCAGGAAAGATTGGTCCATAAAGCTTGATGATGCTTTATGGGCTTACCGTACTGCATATAAAACACCTATTGGCATGTCATCATTCAGGTTGATTTATGGTAAGCCCTGCCACCTTCTAGTGAAACTAGAGCATAAAGCGTATTGGGCAGTACAATTTCTAAACTTTGATATGAAAGTTGATGGAGAAAAGAGGAAATTCCAACTGCAAGAGTTGGAAGAACTGTGGTTGGATGCTTATGAGAATGCTCGCACTTACAAAGAAAGAACCAAAAGATGGCATGACAAACACATACTTCGCATAGAATTCCACGTAGGAGAACTAGTTCTCCTATTGAACTCTAGGTTGAGGCTCTTTCCAGGGAAGCTAAAATCTAGATGGCCAGGTTCGTTTAGAGTCACCAAGGTTTACCCTTATGGAACAATTGAGATCTGGAATGAGGAAAGGGGAAACTTCAAGGTGAATGGTCAACATTTGAAGAATTATCTAGCAGATGAGCGAGTGGAGAAACAAACAAACATAGCCCTCTTGGATCGTACATGAGCTACAAAGATCGACCGTCAAGCTAATGACATTAAACGATCGCTTCATAGGAGGCAACCCACGCTAGAGGTACATTTTTAAATTCAGTGTTTTAGTGTCGGCTTTAGTGCCTCCCTGAGTTCGGAGCCTTTGTAGGAGGATGTATATAGTGTTGGCCCCAAAAAAAAGAAAAAAAAAAGAGGAAAAAATGGTGGTGTTGCCCAGAATATTTGCACATAGTCTATCTAGGAGATACGACCATTTGAGACATTTTTATCTTCTTTTGCAGGTACTTCTAGTATACCCAATGAAGTCAACCACTTATAATTGGTGCATGCGTTAAGGACACTTCCTTCCTAACCAGTGATTTTTATTTTTCTTTCTCTTATTGTTTAGATTTTTACATTGAGAACAATGTACATTTCTAAGCTTGAGGGGGTTTTGCCTTTAGATAGTTCATTCATGTCATGTATACCATATAGATTTTAAATTTTTTAGCTTGAATATTCATATTATCATGCATTATCATATGTCTCATATATCATCTATCCCATGCTTTGTTCTATGTGTTGTCTATCTGCATTAAATGAAAAAGTATGCATGAATGATGATTGTTAATCAGTGACCCTCATTGAAGAAAAAAATTGTTGATAGAATAATAACATGAAAGACATTAGATTTGACAATTGTGAATTAAATTTGGTTAAATAAAGTTCTTTGTTTCATAACTTTTGCTGAATATACCAAATGTGAGAAACTTGAGTCAAACACAATAAGGGTTCTTATTTGAATTGACAATTACATAAAACCTTTTTTTTCTTTCATGAGTGCATAATTTTCTATGATTGTATATTCTAGAACTTGATTTGTGACTGTTTCAAGATTGAAGTTTGTCTAAATGCATTAAAATGATAGAGGCAATTAAGACTTTTTCTTTTGACCTTCAATTGCTTGCTATAAACATCGAAAACTCATAAGATGTCCACTTTTAGGCTTGAACTTTAATGATTTTTCATAGCTACTCAAATGAGGGTTTGAGGTAATTTATGATGTTTGGTTGAAGCAATGAGAAGTGTAAAAAAGTCATGTGTGATGAAAGAATCTATAAAAAGATGAAGAAGAAAATAAATAAATAAATTTCATCCATTCTCTTTTAGAAAATCTCAACAACAAAAAAAAAAGAAAAAAAGAAAAAAAAGAAAAAAAGAAAAAAAGAAAAAAGAAAAAAAATATAAAGTATATTAAAAGAGAAGGGACTAAAAAAGTGTGTTGTAAGGAGAAAAGTTGATTGAAAAAATGTCATATGATAAAGTAAGGCATATTAAGAGAATCTCAATGCTTAAATCAAATATCTAAAAGGTTTAAGTATTTTGGGAAACATTTGTAAGCCTTTTGAATTATCATTTCTTTGATTATCCTACCTTAAATCATTCACCTTGGCCCATTACAACCATTTAAAGACCTCTTGATTTTTGCATGCATTCAAATACAATCAGTGGCAATTTGGTCTATAATCAAGCATATGGTAATTTATTTTCATGAATTTTTTTTAGCGAAACACTATGACCTTTAAACACATGAGAGTGATGAGAGAAGAGTGACCCTAATTCATGCAATTGTTATGACTTAAGGAATTAGCTTGAATTAAATTTGTTTATGATTGTCTTGTCTTGATGTCTGGATTATTTCAAAACTAACATGAGATTGCTTGTTATTTTAGGTCATGGTTTCTATATCACCATTCATACATGATTGTGAAAGTTAGACATAATACTTGCTTGAGGACAAACAAAAGATAAGCTTGAGGGGATTTGATAAGGTGAAATCATGTTACATTTGCATTGCATTTAACTTGCATTTTAGGATATAATTAGGACTTTAGGATTGTTTTTAGCATTTATTTCTCTTTGTTCGGGTTGAGCGGGAGCTTTTAGCTATGTTGTGCAGTTTGGATGGATTAAAGCCAAAAAGAGTAGAGATTGTTCGCAAGAAGATTGAATTCAGTGTTGAGGCTATGCGAAGACAAATTGAAGGGCCAAATGAAGTCATAGATGTTATATTATATTCCTATTTTTTAGATTTGTTTTGTTGGGTTTAGCCCAATATTTTGTAATTAGGATAAATAAGGGTTCTCCCTCAAGAATTTTACACACTTTACATTACAATTCTCTAATTTAGAATTTGGTATTCTCTTCTCCATCATGAGTGAGTACTTCCCTTTGTTTCTAGGATTGGGGTTATTCCCTTTTACATTCAATAAATACTTATTCTTACTTCTATTTCATTGAGTGTTGTGATTTGAATCATTAAACTGAGTTTTATTCGTGTGAGTTGTCTGACTAATAAATTACATCTCTTAGATACATTGGGGAAGGACCAAGAGGTGAACCCAACTATCTGACCATTCAGTTATTAAAACTAGAATCCTAATTCACGAGAGCAGTATTAGGATTCTCGGGGGTTTGGAATTCACCTTAGGTTGCTACGAAGCGATTGGATAGAAAGATCAAAGTAAATGATTTGATTGATAACATACCATGAGAATAGGTGCGACTTCAATTGAGTACACGTGTCGGATCTCGAGAGAGGATGACACAAATCAGAGAGCAATTCACCCTCACAACTTAAAGTTCATGAAAAGGAGCAAAACAAGGATTTATGAGTGTATAGGCGGTAACCCTTATCTTGGGAACTATTCCTAAATTAGATTTTAATAATTTTTAATATTTTCATAATTATTATTGTCAATTGTTCTAAATTCACTTTTAATTCCTATTTGAGTTAAGGATAAATTAATTGTTATAATTAAAGGAATTTTCCAGTCCTCGTGGGATCGATATAATCGTGCACTTGCGATTTGCCCTATCAAAGAAGGGGGAAACTATACACCAGATAAAAGGGGACCCTGCTTTGACCAATACTCTATTGTCTTTTGGATCTTTTATGCAAATATTCAAGGAAGAAGAGGAGGGTCTAATGTTACACTATGCTGAAACAAAAGGGGACATGGCCACTCAACAGTCCATTGCAACAGGAGTAGTAGGGGAGTTGGACCAGTTTGAGGAATTGTTTGAGGATCCTCAAGGTCTTCCTCCTAGAAGGAGGCATGACCATTCTATACATCTTAAGAAGGGGCTAGCATCCCAAATTTGAGACCCTATAAGTACCCTCACTATCTAAAATCTGAAATTGAAAGGATGGTACTAGACATGCTCATGGGTAGAGTGATTAGGCCAAGCATTAGTCCATATTCCTGCCCCATCATCTTTGTCATGAAAAAAGATGGGGGATTCAGGTTTTGTGTGTACTATAGGGCTCTGAATAAGGTCACCATCCCAAACAAGTTTCCCATCATTGAAGAGTTATTGGATGAATTGGGGGAAGCCCAAGTTTTTTCCAAGCTAGATTTGAAGTTTGGTTACCATCAAATCAGGATGAGAAAAGAGGATATAGAGAAAACTGCATTTAGGACTCATGAGGGGCATTATGATTTATAGTCATACCTTTTTTCCTCACCAGTGCACTCTCTACCTTCCAAACTTTGATGAATGATGAATTACAAAAATGCCTAAGAAAGTTTGTGTTAGTTTTCTTTGATGACATTTTGGTGTTCAACAAGGATCTTCCTACTCATGTTGAGCATCTACAACAAGTGCTAGAAGTCTTGCAGATCCATTCTCTCAAAGCCAACAGGAAAATATGTACTTTTGAACAAGAAAGGCTAAAGTATTTTGGCCATGTTATATTAGGGCAGGGTGTGGAAGCGGGCCAATCTAAGGTTGAGGCAATCTGTTCTTAGCCTAGGCCCAAAGATATCAAAGGATTGAGTGGGTTTTTGGGTCTTACTGGGTACAACAGAAGGTTTGTGAAGGATTATGGTAAGATAGCAAAGCCCTTGACTGAGTTGCTGAAAAAGGACAACTATAAATGGACAAATCGGGCTATTGAGGCTTTTGGAGATCTAAAGGAAGCCATGGCTAAACTACTATTGCTAGCAGTACCATAATTTTTCCAAATGTTTGTGGTAGAAACGAATGTATCCAGCAAGGGGTTGGGTGCAGTTCTGATGTAGGGTGGAAGATTCTTAGCTTTTTGGAGTCAAGGGTTGTCCCTCATAGCTTTGTAGAAATCTGTCTATGAAAGGGAGATAATGGCCATAGTGTAGGCTGTGCAGACACTTTATCATAAGAACTGATTAGAGGAGTCTCAAATTCCTCAATGATCAGAGGCTCTTCGCTGAAGAACATTTCAAATAGGAAGTCAAGATGATTGGTAAGGATTTTGAAATTCAATTCAAACTAGCAAGCGAAAATTCTGTTATTGATGCTCTTTGAAGAAGAGAAATGTATGCAGCCATTTCTTTGGTTTCGATGGCTAATATAGAAGGTTGGACTCAAGAAGTGGAGCAGGATTCCAAGTTGAAATAGATAATTCAAGACCTCATCATAACACTAGAGATTCATGAAGGGTTTGAATTCAAAAGGGGATTATTGTTGTATAAGGGGAAGTTGGTGGTCTCATGGAATTCTAATAGAATTCCTTTGATTGTGAAGGAATGCCATGAAACCCCTATGGGGGGATACTCTAATTTTTTTAGAACCTACAAGAGGGTAGCCTGTTCCGTATTCTAGAATCGCATGAACACAAATATCAAGAGGTTTGTTGAAGAATGTGATACTTGTTAGAGGAGTAAGTATTCTACTTTGACTCTTAGAGGATTATTGCAACCTATACCCATTCCCACCAAAGTTTGGATGGACATATCTATGGACTTTATAGGAGGGCTATCCAGAATTCATGGAAAGGGTACCATTTTGGTGGTAGTGGATAGACTAAGTATGCATATTTATATGCTTTGGGCCACCTTTTTTCAGCTAAGGAAGTAGATGTGGTTTTTGTCAATGAAGTGGTGAAATTACATGAGTTTCCTTCATCTATAGTATCTGATAGAGACCCCATCTTTATAAGTCAATTTTGGAAGGAATTGTTTAGGTTGGGTGGGACCCAGTTAAAGCTAAGCACCTCTTACCATCCTCAAACAGATGGTCAAACAGAGGTGGTTAATATGTGTTTGGAGAATTATTTGAGGTGTTTTGTTGGACCAAAACCCAAACAATGGCTACATTGGTTGTCTTGGGTTGAATTTTGATATAATACTACCCATCACAACTCTACTGATATGACCCTTTTCAAGGCACCTTATGACCAAGATTCTCCTACATTGATGAAAGTTGGAGAATTTCCATCCAAGGTGGAAGAAGTCAATCAATTTTTGTAGCAAATGGATATGATTCTAGGAAACTCAAACAAAATTTACTTAAAAGCCCAATATCAAATGAAGAAACAGGCTGACAAACATAGGAGACAAGTGGAGTTTCAGGAGGGGCATTGAGTTTATTTGAAGATACAACCATATACACTCAAGTCTTTGGTTTCTAGACCCTTTGCTAAGTTGGTTGTTAGGTATTATGGACCCTATCAAGTGATAAGCAGAGTGGGTTCAGTGGCATATAGACTAGATGTTAGGTATCAGTGACAAAATACATCTAGAGGGGGGCGGGTTGAATAGGTGTCGCGGTTCCCACTTACCGCCATTTGCACAAAAACCCTATTTTGGAAACTTGCCCGGTTAATCGATTAAAGCTATGACTAATCGATTAAGTCGCACAGAATAAGCAGTTGCTGACTGGCTCAATTACACACCCAATTACAGATTATACAGAATTGATATAGCAGATATATTTGAACACAAATGATCTTTATTTGACAGTAATGCTATATTGAAAATATCAGCAAACAGTAAAGAGATAAGGGAAAGAAACAGCCTGCAACAAGGTTTTTATATTGGTTCGTTTTGCAGTCCACTGCAAAACTACATCCTGTCCTCCCCTCTTATCCGGGAGATTTGTCTTCACTAAAATTGAAACCAATTGCCTTACAAACACAACTCCAATTAAAAGACCTTGAACGCTCATTTCTTGAGTTCCCAGAACCTATACCTTGGTTTGACCTTACCCAATTGCCTAGGAAAACCTTTCCTACGATCCAGCCCTAGCCAAGAGTATGCTCTAAACTCAAGACCTCCAAGTCTTGGTGAAGACTCTCTGATCTCTTTGGTGGTACGACACCAAGAGATGACTTCCCTTGTTACACAAATAATACAAAGAACAAAGTAACGTGAAGCACTAAAATAGCTCAAATATAACAAGAAAGAACAAGCTATAAACCTATACAAATCTCACAATTACTATGAATATGTATAAGATGAAAATCATGAAGAACATGTAATTTCTACCCTTAATAGATCTCTAAACAGTAGTGAAAGAATCATGCAAGAACAAGATAGGATGAAGAACACATTTGATAATATGCAATTGATGACATGTTAATCCTAAGCATAATATTATCTTACTCTAATCTCACATGCAATTCCCTCTGCCTATATGACATACATGAACATGAAAATACGCAACTTAGCAATTCTAATATGAATGTTTGAATGTATAAAATCGTATATGAAATCTATTAAAGAAACAATTTATATAGAAAAGCTGTTTTTCACCCAGTTAATCGATTATGTTGCATGTTAATCGATTAACGGGCTGTTAGAGAGTAACTTAAATCCGTTTTTCAGTTATCTATTGAAACTGTTTAAAAACTGTTTTCGCGTTAATCATTAAAGCTTTACTTAATCGATTAACTGACATATTTTCAGTTAAGATGTTAATTGGTAAACTACCTATACGTTATGCTTATCAACTTTACATGTTTTACCTTTATGATATGCCTAAAATGCACAAATAACATGTATGGTTAATGCATGAACATATAATAAACTAGACGACATGTCACATGTAAATGATATGATAGTTTTTAGACTTTGTGAGATTTACATCTAAGTTTACCTAACCTAAACTCAATAACTAAGACACATCTAAGACTCTAGTCTAGACATGAAGCTCTTGAATCTTTGGCATGTTGATTTGTTGAGTTGTCTTTAAGCTTTCACTAAGTCCTTTGTCTTCATCAAAACATAGGCAAGTATAAGTGCACTCTTGACACATTGCACTTTCACTAGACCTTCCTAAGCATGCTAAGATACACCCTATTTTTCATGTATCATTGCTAAAAAAGGCCTTGAAACCAAGTCAAAATCCTTACTCTCTACCTCTAATGTTGAATGAAGAGTATGAACTGGCAGTAGAACTAGAAGGTGTAGTGGATTGGAGAGAAGATCAACAAGGGCAGATTGAAGCAAGGTTATCGAGACTGGACTGGACCGGACCGGACGGTCCGACTGGTCCAACTGTCACCCGCTTGAATAGACGGTCTCGTACATCCAAAAAATCGGGAAGCATTTCCAAGCTGTTTTGGGCCGTGGAAAAACCGGTCTAACCAGGTTAGACCGGGTAAAATCGGTCCAACCAGGTTAGACTGGGTTAAACCAGCCGGCTATAAGAAGTTAGAAAAAATTTAAAAAACACTACAATAAAAACGTGAATGCACAACAATTGTTCTTGGCTTCTTGCAGCAGTAAAAAAAACAAACCTAGCCGCCACCTACCTGGGTTGAAGAGAACCTCCATTAGCCTTGCTGTCACCATCGTCTCTCTCTCTAAATTTCTAGCAGGATTTTTTACTTTATCAAGTAAACACACTTACACATCACGTTTTTCAATTGTTCCATCTTTTATGTTATGAAAAATTCAAAATCTATTAATGGCAAGGATACATGTACTATCTTGAAATCATACTTGACAATGTCATATGTGAATCATTATAAAAGAGTGTGTTGAAAGTATTTATATGAATGATTGTTGTTAGTATTTCTTCTTAAACATATGATTCAAGGGTCATTGAACAATGTATCCTTGTGATGTGTACTAGTTTCTATCTACTTTTATGTTTTTGAAAGCATCTTAATTTGATTGGTAACATTTAGGCTAATTGTTGTGTTAGTGTTGCACATTTAGGCTAATTGGGATGAATATGAGAATGGGAGGTCTAGTCAAAAAAATGTAGGACTAGTATTTGTTAATAATTTTGTAGAAATCATGTGAGAATCATCTCAAAAGCACCCACCCTGAACAATAATATTCAATATGTCTAGTGTTTGTTTTATTTCATTGCACATTTGGTCAAGTTCAATTGAATTTTTAGGCATGAGGTTTAAAGGAGTTGTAACATCTCCATTTGGTTATGCTTAAAATTATTTTGGCCTTTGCATAAAATAGAATCATGTCATAACTTAATAACAAATTACTACAATTTTCTTGAAAGTCATTCATTACACTCTCTATCTGCACTTTGGTGGTTGAAGAGGTGCTTCTTGTAACAAAAGATGGATCAGTCATTGCTGCAAGATTCTTTTCTTTTCTTTTGTAGTAGCAAATTTATTTATGTTAATTTGCACTGATCTTTTGCAGTAGTAACTATTATTCTAATTTTTGTGTATTGTTTAATAATAGCAATCACTTTTCATGTATAAATATTTTATCATCTCTTTGTACTAGTATTGTTTATGTTAATTTGGTAAATGGTTATGATTTCCTATATGAAATCATCTACAAGTTCTCCGAATACAACTCAGGTAGTAACTCCTACTACTCAATCTGTTAGAGTAAAATCTGACCCAACATGGGACCATTGCTAATTAGTGCAAGATGTTGATGAAAAGAAAAGTATAAAATGTTTATATTGTTCAAAGTGTTACAAGGATGGAGGAAGAAAAAGGAGATGTTCTACTTTGTCTTTCAGTCCCTTTTGAAGTTAAACATCAATTAAAGGAACACTTCAATCAAATTAGTGGTATTAGTAAACGAGGAACTAATCAAATTCGAAGGGAAGAAGATTTAGATGAGGAAAATGTTATACAACATGAAAGAAATTTGAATCCACAAATAGCAATTAAAGCCAAAGGTAAGACAAATACTTTGGGCTTTGCTCCAAGAAGTATGCCACAAGGTCAACCCTCAATCAGAATGGGCTTTTTAGATAAGGATACTATTCATAAGGCTGATTTAGTAGTTGCTCGATTCTTTTATAATTGTTGCATCCCATTCAACTGTTCAAATTCAGTTACTATCAACCTATGATAGATGCAATTGTCGCAATTGGTCCTGGTTATAAAGGTCCTAATTATTATGTCAATCATGACACAAAATGTTATACCAATCCTTTTAGCTCGAGTTTAACTCAGTTAAAGTTCGTAAACTGTTCCGTTCAATTTGAATTGGTTCATTTGGATAACTCAAATAATTAATTCATTTTTAAAAAATACAGCAAAATGTTATATATATATATATATATATATATCAATAAATATAAAAAATAATATATATATATATATATATTATCAAGTCAGTTCATGAACCTAACAAGTCGAACCGTATACAGCTGAAGTTCGGCTCGTTTATTTAATGAGCTCAATTTGTAGTTCAAGTTCGGCTCATTTGGTTCATGATCCAAGATTGTAGAGCTAAATAATGAGACAATTTTCGAATAAATATCGAGTTGGTTCGATTCATTATCACTCCTACTAATAACTTATATTACTTTTAAACAAAAAACTTTAGTAAAATTGATTGATAAACTTCTTTATAGTTGTACAATTAAATAAACAAGATAAAAATATATATGCACTGACAGTGTATGAGTTTTATACATTGTCATTGTATCATCCACCATTAATGTTTAATCATCATTGAGTTTTCAAAAAATATAAGTGAACAGTGAACGATATATTGTTTGTGTATCAATCTTTACACTAACAGTATATAGATATTGTGACAATTAACTTCTAAGTTTTTAAGCTACATCAAATAGCTTATTAAATATGAGTTTATATAAGCTCATAACTTAATGAAATAACCTTACTAAATACAACTTTTTATCAAATAAGCTTTTATAGGCAAATAATTTATTTGGTGGCATTACCAATCTCACTTTAGATTAGAGAGCATATATTTTGTGCCACAAAGTATGTCACTCCATATAGTATTTGATATGATTGACTGAAAAATATATTTAAGTTAAAAGTTTACTAATTAAGTACTTTTCTGACCATTCATAACTAGTGGCACATAAAATGATACACTTTATGAAACAAAAAATAGGTTACACTTTAAAGTATATGGACAGAAATTTTCTATTTTTAGACACTTAAAACAAAATGAGTGTAGTTTACTATAGTGGAAACATATTTTAGTGAATATTTTTTATATTTTTATAATCATCATAATGCATTTTTATAATTATTGAAAATCAATTTGATTTTATACTGAGGAGGTCGATTATGGAGGTTATATACTTACTATATTGATTTATGGTAAGATATCGAAGGAATTAAAAGGGATTGCATATGGTCTTCATTGATTTGGACAAGACATATGATAAGGTGTTTATAGAGGTTTTTGTGGAATGCTCTAGAGAGAAAAAAATGTTAGCATGCCTATATTCGAGCAATCAAGCATATCTATGATATGGTGAAGACCAACGTAAGAATATAAGATAGGATCTTAGAATATTTTCCTATTGCATTAATATTAAGCCCATACTTGTTTATGTTAGTCATGGATGTGTTCACTAAGCATATCCAAGAACCAGTGGCACAATATATGCTTTTTAAAGATAATATTGTCTTAGTGAGAGACTCGATAGGAATTAAATGAGAAGTTAGAATTGTGGAGATAAACTTTAGAAGCACAAGGATTCCATATAAGTCGAAGCAAGACGGAGTATATGGAGTGTAAGTTTAGTAAGATACGAATAAACTCTATTGTAGAGATAAAGATTAGGGATAATATCATACCACAAGTCACTAGATTTAGGTATCTTGGATCAATCACACAAGACATTTGGTAAATTGACGCAGATGTGAACCATTGGAATCAAATAGGGTGGTTGAAATGATTGAGTGATTCATGTGTCATTTGTGATAAAAAGGTACGACTCAAGCTTAAAGGGAAGTTTTATCGCACGTCTACAAGACCTACAATGTTATATGAGACTGAATGTTAGATGATAAAATGCCAACAAGATAGTAGATTTCATGTAGTAGAGATGAGAATGATGTGTTGGATGAATGAACATACTAAACAAGATATGATTAGAAATGAATGTATCACGGAGAAATGTTGAAGTAGCTCATGTTGTAGAAAATATGGTAGAATCGCATCTTAGATGGTTTGGACATTTATGAAGGAGACCAGTAAAGCCCATGAAGGAAAGTAGATCAAATGGAAGATAGTTCGATTCCTAGAGAAAAAGAGACCAAGAAAAACCATAGGAGAAATGATAAAGAAAAACATAGCTCATTATTTCGTCAATGAACATGATTATGATAGAGCATTATGACGTTAATCGATATATATAACCAACTTTACCTAATAAGATAAAAGCTTAGTTGTTATTGTAATCATCATAAAAAGTCGGATATATTTATATACAATTATATATTTTAGTGAGTCGTATACTATATATATATATATATATATCACTTTTTTAGGTCCATGTTATGATGTGTTATGAACTCTATTAATAATATGATAAATCAATTGCTTTCTAGAAATGCTACAAATTAAGTGGCACTTAAAAGCGGAGTACTCCACCCTTGAGTTAGTGGTATCTTTATATATATTACTACACAGATTAATGAATATTGTTATTTTCTTAATTTTAAAAAATATATTATAATCTCATAATTTTACCTTCTTAACTCTTCTTGGAAATGACACAAAATTATTTGTCTCATCAATAAACCAAAGACAAATAAGAAAAAAAATAAATGATGCTTAGATTATATATAAAATGTATTATAAAAAGACTAGATAAAATATGCTTTTAACACTCCAAATTAAATATTTATACTCCTTATTTATCCATTATTATTTTGAAATTTCATTTTTTTTTAATTTATCATTGATAAATAAGAAGCATAAATATAATTGAAAATACTAGTACTTGAAAACAATATTGTTATGCTCTATAAAAAAATATTATGATGGATAGAAATTTTCGTGACAATTCAATATTAAAAGTTCATACACATACTCTATTCTTTATAAGTGTTGTTTTTTTCAGGAAAATTTGTTTATATTTATAACTAGTGTTGCATTACATGATTTAAGACAATAGGAATTATTACTTTATCGATTACACTTTTATTCTCATTATTGTATAGAAATAATAATTGTAGAATAATATGGAAACATGAGTTAAAAAAGATGAAATAAAAAATAATAACAAGTTTGTTAAAGTATGAAATACAACAATTTTCTTGTTTTGATTAAAAAAACTCATGATATTACTTATAGAAAACGAAGAGGAAGACTAAATAGTATGAGTAAAATTAGGATTTCATCCATTGAATTCGTGAATTGGAATACGGTGCCAATCTGTCCAAAGAAATCACATTGATTTTCAGAGTCACTCAGACGTGTAGGCAATGGGCCCAAAGATGGAAACTGAATTTAGCAACAAGTGAATATTTTTTTACAAGTGGTATCGTAAATTGTTTTACATAAATTACAAACATATAGTAAAGGAAAAGTGGAATGTAATATTTTATATACCATAAATTACATAAATGGTTTAACATTTCTTCTTATTTCATATACCACAAACAATATAATATTTTACTTTATAACATTATTGTAATTTATAACAGTAATATTTATTATTATTTTTATTATTATTTTATAGTACCATTAACTTGTAAAACAATCTTTACGTAAGACTTATTATTAAGCTAAAGGTCCCAAAAAGAAAGTAAAAAAGTAGCCCGAACCTGTTGGATAAACTTGACCCGAACCCAATTTTAAAATAGTCTAGTTGGTTCAGATTAAAAGTTTAGACTTAATAAAAATACTTCATATGATACTTAAAATCTATAAATTTTTAGACTTTAATAGTCTATTTGAGTGTTTTCACACGTGAAATATGTAGTATAAAATAAGGGATAGATGAAATATTACCATTTTAGGAAATATAATTTGCATTGAATAGAATTTTGAAGAATGCAAGATAGGATAGGGACCCAAAATAGAGTACTCTTTGACATTGTTAGAATTAATGATGTAAAAACCATACTGTATCAGTCAGTTCGACCGAATAATTAGCGAATTGGACCCCTAATCGATATGATACAGATGTTGAACCGACCAAATATTAAAATCGGTCAAGACCGGTCAAAAATCGGTCAAAATTGATCAAAACCGGTGAACCGACCAGTATTTGACTAAACCGGCCGGTTTATACACATATTTTTTTTAAAAAAAAAAACTTATTACAATGTGGCCCATCTTTCCAACCCTTCTTTAACACTTCAAGACACATGATTCCAATGCATACCTAGATTACACCTTTTGGTTCTTAACATTCGTGTGTAATCTCAGTGATATCTGTGTAATCTTGGAGTACTTTCTGAAGATAGGATTTGGTGCAAAAATATAATCTCGATGAGACAACTTTGACTCTTAGTGTTAAATGTTAAAACTCCAAATTTATTTGTTTTGTAGAGTGGGTTGTGAACTTGTGTCATTTATTTATATTTTGCGGTTGTTAAGTGATACTTTTGGATTGATATATATTTTGTAATTTAGACTTTGAATTTGTTAAGGGCTTAAAGTTGTTTGTTTATGTGAATTTTGTTTACATTATGAATATGAATTATAAATTTGAATATCTATCTATTTGAAATTTTTTGTTATATGTTTATATATATGTAAATATAAGTAAGTATGTCTCGTTTAACCGGCATACAGTTTAATTATTGAACCACTATATCATTATACCAATATATTGACTAGTTTGATAATCGGTATAATTTTAACAACACTACTAATTAAAACTCGGAATGACTATAATAGAGTTCTTTGTTAAATAAATGAGTACTTAATGGGGAATTCTTTCACTTCAAATAGAATATTCTTCTCCTTTATTAACTTAAACAACAGATTCACAATAAATGATGAAACCAATACAATGATAACAATAAGAGTAAAACCATACATGCAGAATAAGAGTTTATTACCCTGACATTATATCATTCATATTTAATACTTATTAATCACTCTAAATATAAGTAATACAAATGAAAATGAAAGATAATTGATATAATGAAGGCGTAGATATTAAACTCCAACAATAACATTTTTTTTCATTTAAATGTCACGATTTGTTCTGCATTCAGGGGAAAGTTTAGGATAACGCTTCCTATCAGTGCAGTAGTTGTAAATAGTGAACTTCCTCCGCACCCACCTAAGCCACCTCCATTGAGAAGCATCAAGGTCTCGAAACCGTGGCTGATCCCACCATCTCTGACCCTGTGTGGCACAGAACTTGGCTTCCACAGAGGTTTCACAACCATCAATGTGGAAGCCCTTATAGTGTGCTATGAATGGAGCTTTGGACCAATCTGTTTTCTCCAATCCACCCCTTGTGGCCCAATCATCAGCATTCCATAAACTATTGTACATTTTCATGGGTTGGTTGAAAGGGAATCTTACACCTAAGTTTTTGGCGTTCTTGAATACCCTGATTGGGATATTGTCCACAAAGAACCTGTACAATACCACAGTGAGTCATCATGATGATGCTACATAATTGGAGATCCAATTTTGCTATACTATACAACTTATTTTATACACAAACTAACAAAAAAAAAAAAAAAGTAATGTTATATCCTCGTACAATTCATTCTACTTACAACAAAATGATCACATGTCACTTCCAAACCAATCATTAATAAACAAATTTAATATTATTTTGAGTGTAATATCTATGAATTGTTACTATAAAAATTTATTCATAATCAATATATCTATATCATTTGTTTGTATTATTTTTATTTTAGAGTCATTTAAATATGAATAATGCAATACCAACTTTTTTCTATACACTTTTTTCTCTATTATTTTTGGCAACCAATTTGTAACAACTTTTAATTGTTCTTTGATTGTTGAATGAATATTTTAAGATGAATGTAGAAAATGAAAAACAAACGGTGAGATATATAACCTTATCCAAGAACCGTCTTTTTAGTTTTTACCATTTTTTGTTGAATCTCGGCTATTTATTTTCTTTTCTAATTGAGTATCACTATTCTTGTAATTAAGACACTCCTAACGAGAACCAAAGTGTTAGGGGAGAAACGTGGAATGGTGTAAAGGACACGCAAGAATATTTCTGACCAGTGGCATCAACAATTTAAATTGGATACCATATCACGAAATATAACCACAATATTATAGTCTTATGATCGCTACAAGTCTGCAACCACGTCACAATGTAAATATAATGACACTAAATCATAATAATATAGTTGTATGAATTTCAAAAAAAATTAATTATAAGAAAATTGTCATCATCCACATCACAAGTGCAACAATAACAGTGATCATGACCACAATTGCTACTGGAAGCACAATCTAAAATTTAAAACCTGAGTGGGATAGTGAAATAATTGAAAGAAGTACTTACACAATCTGATACAGGTTCCAGAGTATAGAGTATGTATGGTACTTTAGTGTAGGATCAAACCAGAGATATATTCTCTGTTCTCTGTCACCTTTGCCTCCTGTAAATACATTTGTTTGCAAAATGTAAGGCTGTCCTGTTCTGTTCCCCAAAAACTCAAAATCTATCTCGTCATGCTCTGAATTTTGAGATGTTAACTGCAATATTAGAATGAAAGCTAAGATCACATTTACATATAATATACAACCTAAAGATCGCATTACATTGAAAAATATATTTAAATTAAAATTTTAATAATTAATTATTTTTCCGACTAATCATATCAAATAACACATGAAACAAAAAACTTTGTGGGATAATACTGCAATGAAAACTTATTTTGCATACATAGAAAGCGGTGACTGTGCCAGCTGAATCCCCAGCAACCATCTTTATGTTCATGCTGAAGTGACCAAATAAATATGACCCTTTGGATTGGAAGCCAGTTCCTGTACAAAATTGTATGAGATATGATTTTATGTAAAGAATTAACTTTTGTTCTGCGAGTAAAAATGAATTTTGTAAGTAAAAAAGATTTTTGAAATGGATGCGATCTGATGCGGTCTAAATGCAGTCTGATATAGATGCGTTGCGACCAGATGTGGCTGCATCATTGTGATTTGGTGTCACATTATAACTATAGTGTGATACGGTTGCAATGTATTCCGCAATTTAAATTAATAGTTGTTTACTTCAATATTATCACGATATGATTGTGAAAAGTACTACAACTACAAATTTTTGCCTTAATTGTAGAATTCTGACCATAATATACTGATATGCAGTTGCAATTATAGTTACGTTTACTTCAATTATGTGTTAAATTGCATAAAAATATGATTGTTGCAACCAAATTATAGTCACATATCATTATAATATGGAGACTCCTAAAATCATAACACAATTCAAAAATCAGTGGTGCATGTTGAATTAACTAAAAAGTCAATCAAAGGTAAATCTACTATATATTACGCACCAGTGTACTTGTCAAGATGAAGCTGAACTTCAGAACCTCCATTGAAATATTTAATGTGATCATAAGCCCATGTAGGAACGTAGTTTCTGCCGAATGGTACATTAACTGGCCTGGGTAGATTGGCGCATAGTGCAGAAGGGGCTAGTGATGCCAAAATTAGACACAGATTCCAAATAGAAGAAGAATCCATTGTCTCTTTTTTTTTCTCAACTTGTGAGAACTCAGGCACTGATATACACATCTTTGTGGCTGAAACAGGTATATATATATATAGGCATGACTCATTAGCTAGATCATAGACCCGTCCTAGAGGGTTGGACCCTTATAATTTTCCTTATTCTAAACTTTCCTTCTTTTTCCTTTTCTTCCCTATGAAGCTTATATTTGACTTTAGACATTAGGGTAATAATAATTATAGTTTAACTATGACTCTATTTTTCTTTTAGTGTAATTTATCGTAAAACTTTATACCTAATCAGAACATTATTATTTATTCATTTGTATTATTTAAATGTAAAAATATAAATATGAATAGTATATGATATAGTAATAATATAATTTTTTTTTATGTTTATCTTTCTATTTTTTTATTTACATCATATCGAAGATTTCAAAAATTGCAATATAAACAACAACTCATAACTTTTACGTTTAAAATTTTATTTTTGAATAGATAGATGTTCAAAATATAATTTTTAATCAGAGTTATCGTTTTAATAATTTTAAAATTGAATCTATAACTCAATTTTGAGGGATAATAGTGGAAATTAAGTATATATCAATGGGAGGCAAACTTTACTTCTAAGTTAGAACCCTAAAGATTTTTATTTTGAAAAATTTATCTTTGTCACCATCATTAAGTGAGAGTTAGGCTTATAACTAAGTTTTGGAGATACCTGGCCAAGGACAAAAAGAATTTTCAATTGTCTTTTCTTATATTCGAGGATGACTAAAAGGTCGATGATTCAATTCTTGTAAGTGACACTTATTGGGAGGAACAATCGTGAACTCCGAAAGGGATTAGTTCCTTACCCAAAAAAGTGAAAGGATAAAAAAGTTAAAATTATAAGATGGTTTAGTGGTTAAAAAAGTAAAGTGGTTAAAATTATAAGGTGAAAAAATTATCCTAACGTAGGATGTACAAATGTGCAATCTGACCTCCTCAATCAACAAACACACAAGTGATCTAGAAATTAATTGGAAAAATAGACATAATGAAAAAAAGTGATCTAGATAATTAGATTTGAAAAATACATATAAATGAAAACAATATTTTTCAGTACCAAAAAAAGGAACATAAAAAAGTACTTTTCTAAATAAATACACTATTGTTTTTTTCCTTTCAGATACACACCTTTTTGGCTTTAGTCTTTTAGATATGCTTAAGTTAGTAAATCAAAATCATTACATCATGTTTATTAAATTCATACAAATTTTACTTTCTTTAACCTTCTATATATTTTAAAGAAAAAAACCCTTTTATAATTAAATAAATAAATAAATTAGTTCTTTCTGAAAATCAAATAATTGGAAAGATATCTCGTGCCATTGTTAATAATAATATTACTCATTACTCATGTTAATAAACCAAGTCTTTGTCCGAATAACCCGATGTTGACGATATACATTGCATTGTTACGTAATGGCAGTTGAAACCAGTCTAATAAAATCTGAAGAAAATAAAAATAAATAAAAGCATTGCATGCATGTGGGAGCATAAGTTGGGTGCAATTATGTAGCATTTTTAATTTAAGAATGGAAAGTTGGAGGAACATACAAACTATCTCACATGATTTAATTATGATAAGCTAAGTTTATCTGTACTATTAAATGCAGTTTGGGCAATTAATTATAAACATTATTCAGTTGGTATAGAATTGTAGAATGAGAAGAAAAAAATGTATATATTGACAATGTACTAGGTTCTCATACTGTCACTACACAATCATCATTCAATTTCAATTATAATTGACTTTTCAAAAAAAATAGTCTAAATAAAGAGTGAATGATACACTAATTGTGTATAATTTTTTATACTGTCAGTCCATAAATATTGCATCCCTCCTTTGTTGTAAGTTCATGTTGTTATGGTGGCTATGCTGTGATATCATGTGGAGAAAGCCTTGACTCAAATCAAGGCTAAGTAAAGTTTTGATGCGTTGTTGTCAAGCTTCAAAGGAGACTTTTCATCAATTAATTATACTGTCATTCTCATTTAATTGTAAAGTTATATGAGTAAAGAGTTAAAATAATATAACAAGGAAAATAATTATAATTTTTTAAAAACAAAATATCTAATAATTTTATTAGTTTATGAAAAGAAAACAATCATAAGATGACAAAAAAGAGGATATATCAATAATAACTTCCTTCTTCCTTCTCGAAAAAAGAGAGAATATATTAAAAAATTAAATACAACAAGTTCAAGCAATGATTTCTTTTGGTATCAAAAGCTCAACTAACCAATACATTTAATGTTTACTCTAAATATATACTTTTGAAGACCATTGTAACATTTTCTGAAGTAGTTGAACCTCGTCAATAAAAAGAGAAGTATCTCAAGATAGAAGTAACAATGAGATACACAATATATAGATAAAACACAAAAATACAAGAAAGTAGAAGTGCATTAAAACTATGTAATAGTCCTTGTTGTATAGAAATTCTGTTTGCTTAGTTATAACTTAAGTTTATGTAATATCTTTGCTAGGGACAAACTAAGTCGAGAGAAAGAATCTTAGTGTATATTTTTGTAAATCTTAAGATTTATATATCAGTGAGTTGCTAAGATCAATAAATCAACTCTGCTAAATTATTAGAGTCCGAAGAGTCTTGGTAGGAAAGAATATTTTGTTAAGTTTAATGCTTAGAGATACTTGATTTAGAAAAAATACTTAGTTGTTAGAGTTTGGAAAAATATTGAATACTTGTAAGTTATTTAGAAAATAGTATAAAATCCTTGAGGGAAAGGACTGGATGTAGTTATCGAGGGTGATTCAGTAAAAAATCCTTCTAATATTCTATCTATCTTTAACTTCACTCCTTTTAGATTATTTCTGACCATAGGGAATTGTACTTATCTCAAGTTAATATTTTGGAAACATTTTATACTTACCATACTTATATAATTCACCCCCCTTCTTGTAGAGTAGAATTATATTTTATCTCTCTACTTTAGGTTAAGCATCTTACAAGTGTAAAGGGGATTATGATACATACATCATGTATGCAAAAGGATAAGCAATCAATAGATCATCATTATTTGATGGGCCAGACTATGGATACTAGAAGATAATGAAGATGAAATTTCTAGACCGTAAGAATATTGATATATGTAGCTTATTTAATCAGACTATACATATCCCTAGAGGGGAAGTGTAGAATTTCTACGTAGAGCTTCATGGTCTATAGATCAAAAGATCAAGCACCAACTAAATCTGAAAGCAAAATACTATTCTTATGTTTAGCAATCTCTAGATGGAAACATGATAAAGTCCACAACTACAATACATCTAAGACATATACATGTTTCAAATGCATATATTCTTCTTATTGATGCATTAAGGTTAGGGTTCCAATAATGTTTGGTTTAACGAAATTGTCTAAATTTTTTTTTTCGAATCAACATTTTGCTTCTTGCTTCTCCATGCAACAATATTTACTCCTATAAAAGTAAGATAGCCTAAGGTGGACTTCTATGTGTGATATTCCCTACCTAATCAGCACATGTGTAACCATCAATCTTTAAGTGCTTATTCTTAGATAACATAAGTCCTTTTCCCAAAGAGGATTTTAGATAACACCGAATCTGAATTAAAATTTTCATATGATGTTCACTAGGACAATGCATAAATTGACTTACAATGCTAACAACATACGTCATGTCAGGTTCATTATGAGATAAAAAAATTGGCTTACCAACCAATTTTTGTATCTTTTTTCATTAATTGGACCATATTTGCATACACTTCAAGCTTGTGATTTTGGACCATTGGTATATCAATCATCTTGCAGTTCAATAGTCATGTCTCTAAAAGAAATTCCAAGACATATTTCATATGAGAGAGGAATATACATTTCCTTAATCTATTCACGTTGATTCCTAGAAAGTACTTGAGCCTCCCAAGATTTTTCATTTCAACTTTTGTGGCTAGCTACTTTTAGAGTCTATAAATCTCCTACACATCATCCCTCGTGATAATCATTCTATCGACCTAAATTATCAAAGTCATTACTTTCCCATATTGATGTTTCAAGAAAAGAGTACGATTTGAGTTGCTTTGTTTGAAGCCATTTTCTCGTTGCCAAGATAAACTGTCCAAACCATGCATATGGTGATTGCTTTAGCCCATACATTGCTCATTGCAATTTGCACACAGTTCCAGCCTTCGAATATATGGTGTTATCTGGTGGAATATCAATGTAAACATTGTCCTTCAGATCACCATGAATAAAGGCATTCCTCACATCAAATTGGTACAATGTTCAGTCTAACTTTATAATAAGTGACAACAAAACTCTAACTGTATTCAACTTCACCAACAGTGAGGAAGTTTCTTGATAATCACTTCCATATTTTTGTGTATATCCCTTTGTTACAAGCCTTGTCTTATACCTATAAATAGATTCATCTACTTTGTATTTGATAGAAAATACCTACTTACATCTCATTGCCTTTTTTCCTTTTGGCAATGAAACTAGGGTTTATTTTTTTTTCCAGAAATGTATGAGAAGAAAATTATGTATATTCTTTATTGATTGAATGCTTGATCATTTACAAAGTAAAGGTCCCCTTTTATGATAGGAAGGAAACCAATAATACAAGAAAAGCAAGGTTACTTGCCATAGAAGAAAACCTAACTAACTCTTAACAACTTAACTATATAATCATAATGTGAAATATATGCATAATTACTTTATGCACATGTGCTAAAACAACAAAGCTTTGCTGCATAAACCAATGCTAAACCAATGCAATGTGAACAAAGTTTATTTGCTTCTGATGCACTTTGAATCAGTGTAGAGTGCACGAGCCTTGGTACCAAAGTCTTGATCATCAATCTAACCCGAGCTACTTGCCACTTTTCTTCAGTTTCCTTCAGCCTGATGTGCATTGTTGGATTGGTGAATTGACTTAAATACATTTTGTTGGATCACCTAAACAAAACATGTAAAAGAATAATATAAGTTAGTTCATGTATTTTATTACTCCTCTCAAGCTGGAGAGTAAGGATTAGTTACTCCAAGCTTGATAAGATGGGATTGAAAAACAGATGGATCTAAAGCCTTAGTAAGTATATCAGTTTTTTTGGTTGTTGTAGAAATAGGGAGAAGATGATAGAGCTTGCTTAACAATCTTTCCCTTACAATATGGCAATCAATTTCCACATGCTTGGTTCTTTCATGGAATACAGGATTAGCAGCAATGTAATGGGAAAAATCATTGTCACAATAAAGAAGGGTTGGTTCCTTATATGGAACTTTGAAATCCTGTAAGAGGTAAGTAAGCCATCACACTTCACAAAATGTTATAGCGAAGGCCCTATACTCTACTTCAGAGAAGGATCTAGAAACTGCATTTTGTTTCTTTGATTTCCAAGAGACAAGAGCATTATCCAAGAACATACAATAACCAGAAACAAATCTTCTGGTGTCAGGGCAAGTGGCCCAGTCTGAATCACTGAACCCTTTGATGTGAATGGTTGAAGTAGATGGGTAAAATAAACCTTGGCCTGGGCTGCTCTTAATGTATCAGAGCACCCTTGAAATGGCATTATAATGAGTTATGGTAGGAGCAGCCATAAACTGGATTAATTGTTGCAGAGAGAAACTTAAATCAGGTCGAGTATTAGTAAGGTAAAGCAACCTACCAACCAATTGTCTATAGAACATGGGATTTTGATAAGGATTACCATCTTGTTGATGTAGTCTAGTGCTTTTCTTTGTTACACAGTGATGCCATCATTGTTTCTTGTTATTTCTAATCCAAGAAAGTATTTAAGTTCACCAAGATCTTTAATTTGAAATTGTTTGTGAAGTTGTTGTTTAACAAAACTGATTTCTGATGCATTATTGCCAGCAAGAATTAAATCATCCACATAGATTAATAATACAGTAAAATTAGTTCCTTCAGATTTAGTAAACAAGGAATGATCATGCTTAGACTGGAAATAACTCATAGATAATAAAGCAGTAGATAATTTTGCAAACCATTGTCTACTAGCTTGCTTTAAACTATAAAGGGATTTATTCAACTTACAAACCATGTTGGGAATAGAGCATAAGAAAAATTGAGGAAGGCTCATGTAGACTTCTTCATCAATGTCTCCATGAAGGAAGGCATTATTGACATCAAGTTGATGCAATAACCACCCTTGACTGGCTGTAAGAGTAAGGAGGAGTCTCACAGTAGTTAACTTCACAACAGGTGCAAAGGTTTCATAGAAATATAGACCTTATGTTTGGGTATACCCCTTGGCTACTAATCTAGCCTTGTGTCTTTCAATGGTACCATCCGAATTATACTTAATCTTGTAAACCCACTTAGATCCAATGGCTTGTTTGTTTGAGGGCAGGGGAACTAAGGTCCAACTGTCATTCTATTCTAAGGCCTTTAGTTCAACTGTCATAGCTTGAACCCAATTATTGCTCTTGATGGCTTGATTAAAAGTTTTAGGCTCATCATGTGTAGATAATGAAAGACATTAGGCTAAATCAGGGGTAAACAGTGTAGCATAAGATAGGAAATGATGTTGGGGATGCTTGATGTTGCTATGAGGATTGGTAGAAGTCTTGGTTATGAGGCTGCAATGGAAGTCACTAAGATAAGAAGGAGGATGATATGGTCTTTGTGATCTTCGAAGAGGAGGACTAGGTGTGGAATTAGGTGGAGATGCGATGGGATTATCAGTGGTAATGATAGGCTTAGTGTCATGATCAGGTTGTCTAGTAGGATTAGGACAGAGGTCATGATCATATTCACTAGGGGTTTAGCTTATATAGGCATGGATGGTGTCGAGAAAAGAATAAGTATTAGTGGTAGCCTCTATGTGGCTTGTTTGGTTAGCCATGATCTTGGTGTAGGGGAAAATATTTTCATAGAATATAACATTCCTAAAGACAGATATGGCTCCAATGGATAAATCAAAAACCATGTAGCCCTTTGTTCCATGTTTATAGCCTAAGAATATGGATCTCTTAACTTTAGGATCTAACTTGGTTCTATTAGCTGTTAGAGTGGAAACAAAGCATAAACTTCCAAAGACATTTAGGCCAGTGAGCTTAGGAGTCTTTTGGAATAAACATTCAAAAGGTGACTTAAATCCTAATGTGTGTGTTGGTAATTTGTTTATCAAGTGAACAACATGGTTCACTGCATAACCCCAAAAACAATTTGGCGAACTAGAATGAAACAGCAGGCACCTAGCAATGTTAAGGATGTGTCTGTGTTTTCTTTCAACTATAGAGTTTTGTTGGGGGGGGGGGTTTCCACACATGAGGTATGATGTAAGATTCTAGATTGAGAATAAAATTCAGGCATAGTGAATTCCTTCCAGTATCAGATCTAATTGCCTTAATCTTATGATTGAATTGAACTAAAGCTAACTGCACAAAATTCTTTATTAAGTTTATGATGTTTGCTTTATTAGGCATGAGATAAATCCATGTATGCCTTGTGTGATCATCTATTATAGTAAGAAAGTATTTGTGCCCTTGTAGACTGGTGACACCCAAGGCCCCCAAATATCCATATGAATTAACTCAAAAGGATGTGTTGTGTGTGTGGTGCTATTAGGAAAGGCAAGTTTGGTTTGCTTTCCTAAATGGCATAAATCACATATTTTGGTAGAATCAAACTTCACATAAGGAAAAGTTTTACAAACATGATTAAGCACATTATTTGAGGGATGTCCTAATCTAAAGTGCCAAAGATCAAAGCAAGTAATAATTTTATTTTCTAAAGAACCAATGATATGCAGAAGGTTCTTTTCTTAATGATCTTGCTTTGTCAATATGTAGAGATTATCCTTGATGTCAGCATGACCAATCATCCTCAAGGAAGTCATATCCTGGATAAGACAGGAATCCTTATCAAACACAAGCTTGCATTGCAAGGAAAAAACAAGCTTGTTAACAGAGATAAGGTTATATTTAAAGCCAGGTATGTATAGGACATTATATATGATGAGATTATTAGATAAGGCAATAGTTCCTGAGTGCTTTACAATGACATTAAACCCATTTGGTAAGTTAACTAAAATAGGCCTTATGTTTTGAAAATATGTGAAGTTTGATAATCTGTTAGTGACATGGTCTGTTGCCCCACTATCCAAAATCCAAGATTGGTTGAGAAAATTACCTGAGATAGGGGGATGATCATCAATGATTGTATTGTGGCTTATTTGGTTAATAGCATGATCTTGCTGAATGGTCAATTGTGCTTGCTGAATGTGTGTGTTGTCTATTGATTCATTGTGATTTGTCCCTTACTGATTGTTTTCATTCTACTGATGTGTGTGAATGTTATTGACCATGTCATTCCCTTTTGATTTGAACTTGAAGTTTGGGGGAAATCCATGCTTAAAGTAGCATGTTTCTGTGGTGTGTCCATTCTTTCTACATAAAGTGCATACTTTATTGCTTTGTGATGGATACCCCTTGCCCAATATACTCGTTCCTCCACTCCCTGTAGTTCTCCTTATATCTTTATTGTTGAAGTTGCCTCTTCCAGTGTTCTTGTTTGACTTAGTCCTCCATTGATATGTTGTATTTATGTTCTTGAGACTGGTTCTGGATTCATCTTGTGTTGCCCCTTCTTCTGGCCTGTTCTGTTGGATAACTAGGGAGAAGACCTTGTTGATAGGAGGTAATGGTTCCATGAGAAGGACTTGGATCTTGATGGTGTTGTATTGATCACTAAGCCCCTTTAGAAAACATAGCACATATTCAGACTCCCTATAGTCCTGGATGATCTTCATAAATTCACATGTGCATCTAGGTATTGGCCTTAGTGATTCCAAGTCATCCCAAATGGTCTTAAGGTCAGTGAAGTATGTGGACACATTCCTATCCCCTTGTTTTATGGAGTGTATCTCTTGAAGTAAATCTGATTGCCTAAAGTTATCCCCTTTTGAGAATCTATCCTTGAGGTCTTTCCAAAGATCATATGCATTGTCTATATAAACAATTCTTTGAGAGATTTGTTGTGTCAAAGATCTGGTGATCCATGAAACCACCATATTGTTGCATCTCTCCCAATCATCATAGCTTGGATCTGTTTCTTGTGGCATCTTGATGATTCCATTAATAAACTTGAACTTATTCTTTGATATTAAGGCCCTCTTCATCGCCTTACTCCAGGAATGATAATTCGCACCACTTAGGGGTGGTGAAATCAACACCAAACCTGGACTTTCACCAAGGTGAAGGTAGTATGGATTGCTCGGATTTTGCAGTGAGTCTACATGATGATTTGCTTGATGTGTTTGTGTTAATTCTTCATCCATGTTTGCTGGTTTATCTTGGACAGAGAAGAATGATGAGATGATTTGTAGAAAAAGGAGAAGAAGGATGATGGAAGAATTGATTGATAGAGAGAAATGGGTAAAGAAGAAGATTGGTTTATACAATAGAGCTCTCAATTTGAGAGCTCTGATACCATATTGTTTTTCCAGAAATGTATGAGAAGAAAATTATGTGTATTCTTTATTGATTGAATGCTTGATCATTTACAAAGTAAAGGTCTCCTTTTATATTAGGAAGGAAACCAAGAATACAAGAAAAGCAAGTTACTTGCCATAGAAGAAAGTCTAACTAACTCTTAACAACTTAACTATACAATCATAATGTGAAACATGTGCATAATTACTTTATGCAGATGTGCTAAAACAACAAAGCTCTGCTGCATAAACCAATGTTAAACCAATGCAATGTGAACATAGTTTATTTGCTTCTAATGCACTTTGAATCAGTGCAGAGTGCACGGGCCTTGGTTCCATAGTCTTGATCATCAATCTAACCCGAGCTACTTGCCACTTTTATTCAGTTTCCTTCAGCCTGATGTGCATTGCTAGATTGGTGAATTGACTTAGATAAATTTTGTTGGATCACCTAAACAAACAATGTAAAGGAATAATATAAGTTAGTTCATGTATTTTATCAGGTTTCAAGTTTTATTCTTCTTCAAAGCTTCCATTTATGATTCTATAGCTTGAACCCAATTTGGATATGATAAATCTTCTTCTATCATGTTGGGTATGTGATGTGAAGATAGGTTGTACATAAATACTTTGAGGGGTTGTGATAATTTCTAAGTAGACAAGTAATTGGTGATTGGATATCTTGACCTTTTTGTTAGAAAATTTGGTGAATATGAATTCAATGTCTTATCATGATTTTTTCTAAAAGGTAAATTATAACCAATACCTGAGTTATGAATAGAAGAAGATATAATAGAACTGGTAAGGCAGCTTACCTCATTGATATTCTGTGGATATGGCTATTCTAGCACAGGGAGGAAAGGGTTTCAATTTTATATTCAGATGACGCAACCTCTTAAATAATACTAGTACTTTGTCTTGTGATAAGTGCTAAAAATACCCAATTTTCATACACTTTTCATGGCACTTATCATATGCAAAAATGTGAAAACCAACTTAATTCAACACTTTTTAGATAAATTTTGTATGTTTAAATTATATATAATTTTTGATCACCTCTTGTCCAAGTTTCTCTTGAATTTTATAGGAAATTAATTGAAAAGAATTAATCCAAAAGATAGCAAAAAATTCATGCCAAATCAGAAGCCAAAAGTCCAAAAGGAAATGCTCAAAACAAACAAGTCAAGTACAACATGTTGTGCGCTTAAGCTTGTCACCAACAAAGATGACTTAGGCTTGAAGAAATTTACCTTTATTTACCTTGAAGAAACCCAAGCTAGGTATGCAAAGTAAAACATAAATTCAAAAGCTTACCTAAACTTGAAGAAATCATGCCAAAATGTGTCAAGTAACCAACTAAAATCATCTCAAGAATCATGGAACAACGTTTCCTTCGGCTTGAAGAAAGGTTGGTTCCTTCACCATAAAGGAACCAGGCAGCCAGGCGTGGGCTAAAGGTGAGCCAGACGGGCAGGTCAGAAACCTAGCCATGAAGAAATCTTGGCCAACTCATCAAGCAACTTGCCTATTCATTACTTGAAGGCCAAGCACATGACCTCATGTATGCCATATGTTCTGAATAGCCAAGTAGGAGATTTCAAAATGCATGTAACATAGCCCACAATAGGTTGTCCAAGCTAGCTGGCCAAGATGGGACAAGCTGCTGACCCACCAGCTTTGAGTGTACCAAACCGCCTGACCAGGGCGCTGAGCGACCAGGAAAGGGGGGGTCAGGAGGCCCTCAAATTGCCTATAAAAGGCACACCCATTCCTTCACTTTTACATTGTACATTCTTTGTAAATTCATCTTCTTCTTCCCTTTTCGGTTCTCTCACTTGAGAGTGTTCTTAGGCTGTTTTTAGGTGTTTTGTTCTTAGAATTCCAGGGGAGAAAGGAGTTGGCAAATGAGATACAAAAACATGATTTTTTAATCTCATTTGGTTCCAAAAGCATCTCATCCTTGGATAGATGGCTCATGCTCCTACACATTGATTTGGATTATGGTGTAATGGTATTTCTTTTCATCATTTGCATCATATTTTGATTTCAATACATTCAATTTATTACTTTTGGTTAAGTTTTGATTCTTTAAGAAGTTCTTAATGCGATTTTAGTTTGATCACCTAAAACTTGATCTAAAGATCCAAAAATGCTTATTCTAAAAGTGTTGACAAGTGAACTAAAAAGTATAACCTACATCATAGTTCACTTTCCATATCAAGCATCTACTTTAAGCAACTTCAGCAACTTGTATTCAAGGCTAAATAATGTTAACAAGCCTGAAGTAGGGTGTGACAACCTGCTCCGATGAGTGATACTTAACTATTGTTTAGTGTATTACATAAGGTTTTAAAATCATCTTATCATACTAGAACACTAGATGAAGGATTTAGAAATGGTGTGTGGAATTAACCGAAAGTATAACACATAACTTGTAATTCTTTTCAAAATAATTTGAGTCTAGAAATAATTTCATCTTTCAAACCAATTTTCTGCTCAAGAATTTGATTATAATTAGTTCTTTACTTTTTCTTGTTTATTAATTGATAAAGTCACCAAAACAATTTTATATGTTACTTTCTTACTTTTGATAAAAGATATAAAGTATGAGTACATTTCTATTAGGCAATTCCTCGTGGTTCGATATAACCTTATATTATGCTACAATTGAATCTTGAAAGCGATGTAAGTGTAAAATAGTAAAGTGTTAAACTTTATAAATTTTATTTGTTGATTAAAAATTCCTAAAAGCATAAGGTCAAACCAATTCATGGTTTGTAACTTTGTAAATAGGAATAATATGCCAAAAGTGCAATCCAATCAATGGATTGTTACTTGACAATAAAAGAGTGATGAATAATAATTTAACCACTAACATATATTTTCAGTCATTTACTTTCCGCAACTCACATTTACTTTCTGTCATTTATTTTCCGCATCTCACTTTTACTTTCTATCATTTACTTTTACGCAACTAGCATTTATTTATTGCTTTATTATTTTATTCTTTATACCAAACATTCGAAATAAATGATACAGTTAACTACTAACTTTTTTCTTTTGTTCTTTTTATTATTCTTTGATATCAACCTTTCGTAAGAAATGATATGATTTACTTAATAAAACGATACCGACCTTTATGGTATGATCAAAAGGAACCTGAAAATGGAATAAATAAATAAAGTCACCAAATAAATAAGTTGTTCTTCACTAATCACTCTAAAATAAAATAAACTTGCAACAACCAGGAAAACCCTTCAACAAAGGGACATATTTTATTGTTAACGGGGGATTCCTGGCTATGTGAAATCTAACGTTTTCAACATCTTGCTCCAGGTTCAACATTAGTATCATCCATTTCTTCCAATTCATGGCTAGATTCTTTTTCCTCCCCATCAGTAGTTCTAACTTTTTCTCCATCGGTACTAACATAAATTTGGTTGCCCTCAAGTCCTGGCCAATTGTGCCAAATATTGTTTTCACCTTGTATTTCCCCATGAAAAGAAGAATTGGAAACTGCTGGTGGAAAATAAATTTCAGATTCCACGAAAGTAATTTCCATAGAGACATAGGTGTGTTTTCTGGTAGGATCATAGCAATGATGTCCATTTTTATGTATCACATAACCCACAAAAATACATAGAACTTCACATGGATTAAGTTTTGTGCGTTGAATATGATGAAGATGAACAAATGCAACACATCCAAATACTTGAGGTGGAATCACTTGAATAGTAGGTAAGGTAACATGTGTAGAATAACTTCTAATGGAGTTTTAAAACTTAGTACCTTTGAAGGCATACAATTCAACAAATGTACTGATGTGAAAACACCATCTTCTCAGTAATTACAAGGCATATGAGCTCCAATCAGAAGAGTATGAGTTGTTTCTAAGATATACATGTTCTTTCCTTCCGCATCTCCATTTTTTTGGGGTGTTTGGGAGCAAGAGACTTCATGGATGAGACCATTGTTTTTGAATTACTCTTTATAATCCATATTGATGTATTCTTTACCATTGTCAAAGTAGAGATTTTAAATTTTAACTGAAAATTGTGTCTGAACCATCACATTGAAGGAATGAAAAACACCAAATACATCATTTTCATGTCTCAGCAAGTACAACCAAGTCATTCGGGTGCAACCATCTATAAAAGTAACATACCAATGAATTCCAGAGGTAGTTGCAATAGGGGTGGATTCCGATGCATCAGAATAAATTAAAGTAAAAGGGATTTCACGTTTATTCAAGCTAATTAAATAAGATACATAATGACTTTTGGCTAACATGCAAGTTTGACATTTAAAGTTTGAGTAATGTATTTAGGGAAATAAAACCGAAAATATATGTTTCATATAACTAATTGATGGATGTCCTAAGTGGTGATGCCACATCCAAATACGATTTTCCTTTGCATTTCTTGTGTGATGCATGTCATTGGTCTTTGCCGGACAAAAATCATCCATGCAATTTAACCCATCTCTTAGTACCACGCCTAATGATCTCCTTGGTGAGAATATCCTAAAGAAGACAAAAAGAAGTATATATTAGTGCAATACAATTTAGTTCATCAGTGGATTAACCAATAGAGATCAATTTCAATTTTACAGATGGAAGCACTAAAGTGTTAGATAAGGAGAAAGAAGGGGAAAGGGCAATATTTCTAGCTCCTAAATGGATATGTGACACCATTAGCATTAGCAATTCAAGTTCGCCTTGGTGGAGTAATCTTGATAAATTCACTAGAATCAAATGTCATGTGGTCAGTTACTCTTGAGTCTATTATCCAACCATTGTTATCTTTTTTATTAGAAATAAGTGTTGCCTTTGTTGGAACTAAGAATTGAGGCAATAGTATAAAGAAAGAAGATTCATATATTATTGATCAATTGAGGTAATATAAATAGTTTTACTCAAAGCAGAAAGAAAACATAACCAACCACCAATTTCAATGCTTATAATGTGCCATTAAAACTGGTTTTATTCTCCATAAAATCTAAAGCAAAACAAGCAAACTAAAACAACTAAAATATTCCTAACAATCCCTCTCTTAAACTAATGCATCTGCGTTTTAGTCTCGCTTGAGTAACAACCTCTCGCTCGGGTGATAGGCTCTTCCTCATTCTCTTTATCAACTTCAACCATCTCAAGCATGCCACAAAGTTTTTCAATCTGCTCCTACTTTATTAGTTTTGTCATGATATCTGCAATTTTATCCTGAGAGTTATAGTAGTTCAGCTCAACAACTCCATCATTCACCAAGTCTCATAAGAAATGAAACCTTACATCAATATGTTTGCTTTTACCATGAAATACTGAATTTTTTGATAAATGTATAGTAGAGCTGTTATCACACATAAGTGCAGTTCATGTCTTTTCTTCAACTCCAAGTTTCTTCAACACTCTTCTGAGCTAGAGGCACTGACAAGCACACAAAGATGTTGTTATATACTCTGCTTCCGTAGTGGAAAGAGCGACCACTTTTGTTTCTTTGAGGACCAAGAAATAGCAGCAGACCATCATAAACACAAATCCATAAGTACTTTTCCGATCTTCTAAATCGTCAGCATAGTCGCTGTCTGTAAAGGCTGTGAGTCTCAAGTTATTTTCTCATTTCTTATAAAGAATCCCAAGATCAGTTGTACCTTTCAAGTACCTCAAAATTCTTTTTGCAACAAGCCAATGTGACGTGGTGGGACTGGATATAAACCTGCTTATTAGACTAACACTATACATCAAGTCAGGCCTAGTGACAGTTAAATACATAATACTTCCAACTACCTGCTTAAATAGAGTTTCATCAACTCTAGCTCCACCTATATCCTTGACAACCTTGTACCTGGGACTACTGGATTCTTTACTTCATTACAACCTCCCATGTCAAACCTTGCTAATACTTCTCGTGCATACCTTCTTTGACAGATGAAAATTCCATCTGATCCCTGCTTAACTTCTATTCCGAGAAAATGTCTCATCCTTCCCAAGTCAGTCATATCAAATTTCAACATCATTAAATTTTTAAACTCATCACTCATGACTCTATCATTCCCAGTAAAGATCAAATCATCAACATACAAACTTACTATTAATATCTTACCTCCTTGCGACTTTGTGAACAATGTGTGTTCAATGAGACACTTCTCAAAACCTTTGCGTACAAAGTAAGCTTCAATTCTGCTGTACCAAGCTCGAGGCGCCTATTTAAGGCCATATAATTCATTGCTCAGCCTATAGACTTTCTCTTCTTCTCCTTTCTTTATGAATCCCTCCGGTTGCTACACGAACACTTCCTCCTTGAGCTCCTCGGGAAGAAAAGCACTCTTCACATCAAGTTGAAAAACTTCCCAACTGAATTATGCAACAATTGTGAGTATCACATGAACAGTGTCAAGTCTTGCCACAGGAGCAAATATTTCAGTGTAGTCTATTCCATGGCGTTGTGCATACCCTTTAGCCACCAATCTTGCTTTGAGCTTCTCTACATCCCCATCTTCATTAAGCTTAGTTTTGAATACCCATTTAACTCCAATAGGTTTGACTCCTCTAGGCAGTACAGCAAGTTCCCAAGTTTGATTCCTCTCTATGGCTTCAATTTATGTCGACATTGCTTCTCTACAATTTATGCTCTTCATTGTTTCTTCAAACGAAATGGGATCTTCCTCAGTCATCATCAACATTACATTTAGATTTTATTCTTCAGATAATCACTCTCCTGATTCATAGTCTCCCATCCAGCCTAGTGGTCTTCTTTCTCGTTCACCCCTTCCTTCAGCCAATTCTCCATATGTATTTGACTTATTTGAAGGTGCATGTGCCTCTATCGGACTGCTATTGAAATTGTTGGAACCTGTTTCACCATTTTCTTCTTCATTTGGGTCATCCTCTCCATCATTTTCATCATTATCTTCCCATTCTAATAAATCTTGCTTGACTTCTTCTTCTATTCTACCCCAGTCCCAACATTTTTCTTCTTCAAAAGGAACATCCTTACTGACAAAGATCTTCTTTGAAACTGGATCATATACCCTCCAAGCCTTGGACTCATCACTGACCCCTAGAAAGACACATTTTCTACTCTTATCATCCAACTTACTTCTTCTTTAGTCTGGTATATGAACATGTGCTACACATCCAAAAATTCGAAAATACTCTACCACTACTTTCTCTTCAACTCCATGTCTTTGCTGGTGTTTTCTTTTCAACTGCTATTGTTGGACATCAATTTTGAATGAGTACATACCATCTCACAGCCTCGGGCTAGAATGCTTTAGGAACTTGCTTTTCGGTTAACATAAAATGAACAACATTCATAATCGTCATGTTTTTCCTTTTGGCGACTCCATTTTGATGAGGAGTAAAAGTTGCTGTAATTTGTCGACTAATGCCATGTGGTTGACAAAATTCTCTAAACTCATTCGAGGTGAACTCACCACCCCGTTTTGTCCTCAAACAAGTTATATACGCACCTATCTCCTTTTCAACACAAGCCTTATATTTTTTGAATGTTACAAATACTTCTGACTTCTCATGTAAAAATTAGACCCAAATTTTACAAGAAAAATCATGGATAAATGTTACCTAGGTTATGCCTTTTACTTGCATCTTTATGCTTCCTTTTGCTGCCACTACCACTGTCATATCATTCCCAAGTTTTACTATGCTGCTGAAGTCTTCTTCAAAATTGAGAAACCATTCTTCGTTCCCTGTCATATGATTACTACAGCCTGAGTCAAGATATCATATCTCTTCTTTTTTTGTTTGTTGAGTTTCTTTATAAGACATCAGCAAAATCTCTTATTCTTCAAACTCAATGTCATTTGCCTTCTTTTCCTAGCTAGGACACTCATATTGGAAGTGCCCCAACCTATGACCTTTGAAACACTCAATAATTTCTTTGTTTAGAGGTTGTCTCCCTCTACCTCTGCCACGTCCTCCTCTAAACACTCTTCGACCCCTTCCTCTGTTTGATATGTCTTCTTGAGCCACTTTCAACACATGTTCTTCCTCTTGGCATCCCTGTATTCTTTGTTTATGAACCAACAGACTACCATGTAACTCATCAATGCTCAAAGTGCTTAGATCATTTGACTCCTCTATTGAGAAAACAACATAATTGAACTTAGTCGTCAATGATCTAAGTATTTTACTAACCACTGTACTCTGCTCCATTGTCTCACCATTTAACTTCATCTTGTTCACCAAAGTCAAGGTTCGTCCCAAAAAGTTGTCTACCTTCTCCCCTTCTTTCATGACCAACAACTCAAACTCCCTTCTCAAGGCTTGAAGTTATGCCCTTTTCACCTTCATGGACCCTTGATACTTTTATTTGATTGAATTCCAAATCACCTTCGACGTTCCTTTGTCAAGAATTGTTTACAAGATTTCTCTATCAATTTCCTGGAATAAGAAGTTCTTGACTTTTAGATCTTTGAGTTTGGCTTCCTCCACGGCCCTCCTCTGCATTTCACTTGTTGGTGTTGTTCCAATTGCCACAGCAAGGATCCCTTCATCCACCAGACTCCACATCTCCTTACAACTGAGGGAATTCTCCATCATGATTGACCAATAATCATAATGGTCATCGAATCTCAGAATGGATGGTTGCACAAACTTATCTAAGATTGACATCTTACTTCTCTATGTGTTTAGCTCACACTTTTTTTACACACACACTATTATCACTCTATACCAGGCCTCTTGCAGAGCTCTGATACCAATTCTTGGAACTAAGAATTGAGGCAATAGTATAAAGAATAAAAATTCATATATTATTGATCAATTTAGGCAATATAAACAGCCTTACTCAAGCCAGAAAGAAAATATAACCAACCACCAATTTCAATGCTTATAATGTGCCATTGAATCTGGTTTTATTCTTCATAAAACCTAAAGCAAAACAATCAAACTAAAACATCTAAAATATTCCTAATAGCCTTATCATAGTTATCTTCATCATTTTGGGTATTCAATGCACTTGAAGATTTTAAAGTCAGATAATGGATAATTATGGTTCTGCATCCATTAAAGTGACCTGTCCCACGCTTCCATTAGCATAAACCTCCCATTGTTTCCGAGTTTTTAGTTCATTCCAAAATTCTAGGTACCCCATTTAACTTAAAGCAAGTTTCACGAGTGTATTTATGTTACCACAATGAGTACATCCTCCCCCTTCTAATGGTACCTTATTTTTTGCGATTATATTTATCTTTTCAGTACCCAAGGTACGAAATATTTGAAGGGATGATGATTGTTGTCTACCCATATTGACTCCCCTAGAAGCCATAACTGCACCAATAGGATTTTCAGTTCTAGTCTTCATCACAGCTTGCCTCATATTTTTTCTTCAAACATGTGTATAGGCTTGGTTTATACTGGGAATGGTTCAAGCTGCAACACATCACTCCGAATCTTGTCAAGTCGGTCATTCAATCCATCTAGGATTATATAGACTTTGTCTTCTTGTAGGATTGCATTTTACTTCTAAATATCAGTAGTGCACTTCACTGGGTTGGGTCGTTGAAAGTCAATTTCTCTCCACATGCACTAAAGGTCATTTCAAGTCATGCACTTGTCTTTTCAAGTCATATGCTTGGGAGGTATGAGACCCATCAAAAACTATTGTTGAAATATATTGCCTTACCATTTTGCAATGCAGAAGCACATGAAATGGCTTACTGGGGATGAGTATAGGGAGTTGATCAATAAGCCATTTACAACATCATTTTTGGAATGTTGGATTTGTGGGTGTCAACTGTGGAATATCCCCATTAGTATATCGAAGTTTGTCTTTTCTAGAGATGTACATCTCGACTATTTGGGACCATAAGGCATAGTTTGCGCCATCCAATTTGATGCCAATATGTATTGAAATAGCATCAACAATAGTTGAATGGATCTGGGTGTGGTACTGGTTCGAAAGCTATGTCATTCTTTTTTTGAAGTCCTTGAAGATGGAGTTGATGGAGTCCCCTTTGTCTTGTTGTTCATCAGCAGGTTTCCCAAATCAATATCTTTGATAACAATAGAGAATTTAGGATTGTTCCTCTGATACTAAGTTAAATGGAGAATAACATGGACAAAGAGTTTCTATATATTATGTTTTTCTTAGTTTATGTTGTAGCAACAACATAAATATATATCAATATAAGAGACAATCAATGACTCTATTTTTTGAAATAAACTATCTATAGCTAATTTTGGTTTTCACTTAAAACATAGGATATAATTTGATTATCTCTGGTTATCCTATAATGGACAACTCACACCAACACATTGATACTGAGGTTTATCTATGATGTCTACATTTTCTGAAATTCAAAGTTTAGGTGAAGACTCAAATTCTAATTAGAAGTGTATATTTCATTGTAGAGATCTATTAACAATTTTATCAATCTCAACAGAAACCTTAAAACTCATATATGACTTTTTTCCACTTACATCATGTTGTAGAACAAAATGATGAGAATTTAATAAACTATTGTGGTTGCATTCTGTAGTTGTATATGTAAGAGTCTTACCATTTAAATGTAAAGTTTGAACCATTTGAACTAGAGTGCTTATGAAAATAATGAAGTAGCTCATACGTAAAAGTATTAATATGTATGCCCTAATGTATTACTTGTGGGAAGTATTAGCAATACTAATCTACAAAGTTTTATTGACACTACACAAGAAATGCAAAACAACAAGACTTAAATTTGACATTCAACAATGCTTTCATGCGTTGTCAATATTAGCGCAATAGAATGTAGGGTTAGATTTTCCTCTCTGTTTAATCGATTAAAGGTTGTTTTAATCGATTAAATACTTCTGAATATAATCGATTAACCAATTTTTTTTCTTGAAAAACTTGTTTTCTTGATACACCAAGATGAAATGATTTAACTAATCTTGTATGCACTCTACCAGATGAATTTATGTAGATAATTACACAGAACGGTATATAGAATAAACTCAGAAAGATTTGAATGCCAAGTAAAGTAAATCGAATATTGCAAAAACATATAGAGTAAGGGATAAGAGAAATGAGACGATGACTTTTATCATGGTTCGATTACTAATCCACATGCAATATACATCCAGGCCTCCCCTTCTAGTCTCAGGAGATTTTCTTCACTATGGAACAAAAGTTTTACAAACACACTTCCACCAAGACTATCTTGGACTATGCTTCTAAAGACTTGCCTTCACCACTTCTAATAGATGGCCCCACTAGTTCTAACTTCTCTACCAAGATTACTTGAAACAGTGAACCTAACTTCTAATGGATCCTCACCACTTCTAACTAGGTTTTCTCCAACATTTTCTCTTCTTCTTGGTAATACCACACACCAAAGAGAAATAGTCAATACAATTGTCTAAATGTATATAAAATAATGATGCACCTAAATGTGTTGAATATACACCAACTTCCAGAATCTAAAATATTCCCAACAAGTCTCACACAACCCAGAATATGAAGATGTGAGATGCAGGATTTTGTAAACTCGATATGACTTTTAAATCTTATTATACTTCTTCAATGATTCATGAATTATTCTCCTATCTCTTTTGTGTATCAAAGTACTTTTCTCTCGTTTCATAAACCCTTGGAAAATTCGATCCTTGAATGTAAAAGTGAAAATCAATGGATGTTTCATTAATTTCCTAACAAATGGGAAAAGATGGTTTAGAATACAGCTATGTTTTCTGATATATAGTTAACCGATTAAAAAATTTACTTAATCAATTAGCGTTATTTAAAAATCAAGATTCCAAAAACTATAACTTCCTATAAGCGATTAACCCTTAACTTAATCGATTAACGGGTTCTCATTTTGCATAGCTTAATCGATCAACTCAATCTTATTCGATTAACTCAATCTTAATTGATTAAGGGTTTTCTGAAAATGTTACTTTATATGTTACGAACCTCCTACATGATTTGTAAAAGTATAATGCATTATTTTGAATAATGTATGATTTAACATTGGTTTAATGCACCAAAATCATGTGGTCATGTATTTATGCATGTGCATGTAAATCATGTATGTATACGTGTAAGTCCCATTATTAGACATTATCATATTTAGGTTGTGAGACTTCCATTAAGGTTCATCTAACCTAGAGTATACCCAATCAAACATCTTAAGACCTAAGATAATAGAAAATACTCTTAGTCTTCTAGGTCTTCTTGAATTCTTGAACTTTGAGCTTTGACTTTGTTGTTTGTTGATTTATTCATGTCTTTAAGCTTGTCTTTAAGCTTGTCTTTAAACTTTGTCTTCATTAAAATTCATGTTATGCATGCTTGCATTTACCAATACTATTATATAATTCAGTACCTTATATCAAACAATCCCTGCATATATATCAAACACATCCAGGAATATAAAACACATATAACCAATCTCATTTAATACTACAACAATAAGTATATTGTCCATTTCCAAATATGTACAGTCCAAAAGTATAATTTTTGGTTATCTATACTACTTAGTCTACTATCCTATGCAATAGTTAGGACATAGTTAACCGAATATTCCCTAAGTTGTGTAATCTGACCATCAGAGTACGTCAATACATTATTGAATTCACATAAAGTCTCAGTTTCTACCCCCGGTACTTTTGCTATTATTAGATGATCTCCTTCATGGAGTAGATCACAAAATAGCCATAATTATTTGAGTTTTTTGGCTTGGGCACTACAATTAAAAATAAAATAGCATTTACCTTTATATGTATCCATTTAATGATTTGTGAAGTAACCTTGGAGCGAATTTGCGATCTTTAAATTTGCAGGCCCTAAAAAAGAGAAAGTACATAGTTACAATCCAAATTATAGTATATTTCTTTCGAGACAAGTTATAATCCAAATGAATTCACTTACCTAGCTAATATTTCATTATTGTCAGTGTACTTGTTTGCATAACCATGAACCAACGAATCCAAGTAGTATATTTTTTATGCAATTTAAGATAGTAAAAAATTGATGACACCTACAAAATATTTGCAATACAGTTAGAAAATGTTAAGCACGCTAAATTTTAACCTAATCAATTACCAACACTATAGTAACACTGGATGAAAAAGTGAATAATTAAACACTCATTTCCTCATTTAAACACATTGTACATACTTTGTAAATTCCTCGTCTTCTTTCCATTTCCATTTTCTCTCATTTTAGGCTTTTCTTAGGCTATTTTTAGGTGTTTAGTTCATAGAAATTTAGAGGAAATGGAGTTGGAAAATGAGGTGCCAAAACATGATTTTGTAACCTCATTTGGAACTAAAAACATCTAATCTTTGGATGGATGACTAATGCTCCAAAAATCTGGACTATGTTGTCACTTTCTTATACTCTTCATCTTCTTCAATTATGTAAGTTATTTCTTTTATTATTTTGATTATTTAAGAAATTCTTAATGCGATTTTAGATTGATCACCTAAAGCTTGATTTAAAGATAAAAAAGAATGCTTCTTCTTAAAGTATTGACAAGTGAACTAAAAAGTATAACCTACACCTTAGTTCACTTATCATATCAAAGCATTTATTTTAAGCAACTCATGTTCAAGGCTAAATAATGTTAACGGAGCCTGAAGTAGGGTGTGACAACCTACTCCGACGAATGACAGATAATTATTATTTAGTTTGTTACATAAGGTTTGAAAATCATCTTATTATACTAGGACACTAGATGATGGATTTAGACATGGTGTATGGAATCAACCAAAGGATAACACGTAACTTGTATAGTTTTCATATTGATATTGTTCAAGAAATTATTCCATCATTCTAACCATACTCTTCTCTTGAATTTGTAAGTACTTAGTTTCTTTACTTTTGTTTCTTATTTGATAAAATCACCAAAACAACTTTATGTGTTATTTTCTTACTTTTGATAAAAAAAAAATACAAAGTATGAGTATATTTCTATTAGGCAATTCCTTGTGGTTCGACATAATCATATATTATACTATAATTGAATCTGGAAAGACATGCAAGTGTAAAATAGTAAAGTGTTAACTTATAAATTTTATTTGTTGATTAAAGATTCCTAAAAACATAATTTCAAACCAATTCATGGTTTGTAACTTTGTGCATAGGAATAATATACAAAAAGTGCAATCTAATCAATCGATTGTTACTTAAAACAATAAAAGAGTGATGAATAATAAATCTAACTGCTAACATTTACTTTATGTCATTTACTTTCCGCACCTAACTTTTACTTTCTGTCATTTACTTTTTGCAACTAACATTTACTTTCCGTCATTTACTTTTCTGCAACTAATATTTATTTATTGTTTTACTCTTTTATTCTTTATACCAACCCTTCAAAAGAAGTGGTACTGTTAACTGCTAACTTTATTTGTTTGTTCATTTTATTCTTTGATACCAACCTTTCATAAGAAAGTATGGTTAACTTAATAAAATGAGACCGACCTTTATGGTATTGTTAAAAGGAACCCGAAAATGGAGTAAATAAATAAAGTCATCAATTAAATAAATTGTTCATCACTCATCACTCTAAATAAATTAAATAAACTTCAACAACTAGGAAATCTCCTGTCAACAAAGTGACACATTTGTTGGAGAGGGGGATTCATGGTGAAAAAAATCTACTTTCAATAGTCCCATTCAACTATTAGCTTGATTTTTTTACTTCTTTTAAGAATAAATTTCTTCAACGCGGTCAACTCATGCACACTTTTTTACTACTCGGGTAGCATAACCACCACTCTGAGATAAATGTTTAACTTTCGAACCCTAATAAAAACATAGTATGTTTTGTACAAATTTAACATAGAAACTTTCAAGTCAATTTCTCACTTTCAACTCATGTTTTATTTCACAATTTCACACACAACAAATTTTCATATTTTCTACATACTTTAAGCACTTATAAGTCATTCAAAAGCACTTCCTATAGTTAACAGCAACACACAAACACGTAGTAATACATGCAAGGGGAAAACCCAAAAATGAAAAACTTACATTTTTGTTAAATATCGTGGAAAGGTCGGTTGTTGAATGTCGTGGAAGGACAAAATGTCGTAGATGTTAGGTATCAGTGGTTACAATACACCTAGAAGGGGGGTTGAATAGGTGTAGCGGTTAGAATAGCCGCTTTTCGAAACTCAACACTTAATGCTGAATCACCCCTAATTAATCGATTACAGGATGAAGATAATCGATTAACAGAACAAACTTAATCGATTAACAGAACAAGGATAATCGATTAACGCAACAGTCTTAATCGATTAAAACAGAAACAGTAAGCTTAGACAGATTCGATTAATTGCACAACAGTTAACCGATAATGAAACGAATAACAGAGCTTACAAATTTTATCAGA
>NC_032012.1:9047400-9048338 GCF_001865875.1 Lupinus angustifolius
GATGAGGATGAGGATGAGGACGAGGATGAGGATGAGGATGAGGATGAGGATGAGGATGAGGATTAGGATTAGGATTAGGATTAGTAATAGGGTTAGGGTTAGGGTTAGGGTTAGGGTTAGGGTTAGGGTTTGGGTTTGGGTTAGGATTAGGATTAGGATTAGTAATAGACTTAGGGTCAGGGTTAAGGTTTGGGTTAGGATTAGGATTTGGATTTGGATGAGGATGAGGATGAGGATGAGGATGAGGACGAGGATGAGGATGAGGATGAGGATGTAGATGCGGATCAGGATTAGGAATAGGAATAGGATTGGGATTACGATTAGGGTTAGGATTAGGATTAGGATGAGGATGAGGATGAGGATGTGGATGAGGATGAGGGTGAGGATTAGGATGAGGATGCGTATTAGGATTAGGATTAGGAATTGGAGGAGGATTAGGATTAGGAATTGGAGTAGGGTTAGGATTAGGATTAGGATCAGAATAAGTATGAGGATGAGGAGGAGGAGGAGGACGAGGATGAGGATGAGGATGAGGACGTGGATGAGGATGAGGATGAGGATTAGGATTAGGATTAGGATTAGGAATATGATTAGGATTAGGATTAGGATTAGGATTAGGATTAGGATTAGCATTAGGGTTAGGGTTAGGATTAAGATTAGGATTAGGATGGGGATGAGGTTGGGAATGAGGATGAGCATGAGGATGAGGATGAGGATGGGGATTAGGATTAGGATTAGGATTAGTATCAAGATCAGGATTAGGATTTTCATTAGGATTAGGATTAAGGTTAGGATTACGATGAGAATTGGGATAGGGACGAGGATGGGGATGAGGATGAGGATGACGATGAGGATTAGGATAAGGAGAAGGATTAGGATTAGGAAGAGGAATAGGATTAGGGTTAGAATTAGGAAGAGGATGGGCATGTTGATGAGGA
>NC_032012.1:9048438-9049147 GCF_001865875.1 Lupinus angustifolius
AGGATGAGGATGAGGATGAGGATGAGGATTAGGATTAGGATTAGGATTAGGAATATGATTAGGATTAGGATTAGGATTAGGATTAGGATTAGGATTAGCATAAGGGTTAGGGTTAGGATTAAGATTAGGATTAGGATGGGGATGAGGTTGGGAATGAATATGAGGATGAGGATGAGGATGAGGATGAGGATGAGGATGGGGATTAGGATTCGGATTAGGATTAGGATTAGTATCAAGATCAGGATTAGGATTATGATTAGGATTAGGATTAAGGTTAGGATTACGATGAGAATTGGGATAGGGACGAGGATGGGGATGAGGATGAGGATGACGATGAGGATTAGGATAAGGAGAAGGATTAGGATTAGGAAGAGGAATAGGATTAGGGTTAGAATTAGGAAGAGGATGGGCATGTTGATGAGGATGGGGATGAGCATGAGGATGAGGATGAGGATGAGGATGAGGATGAGGATTAGGATGAGGAGATGAGGATTAGGATTACAAATAGGAGTAGGGTTAGGATTAGGATTATAATGAGTATGCGGATGAGGATGAGGATGAAGATGAGGACGAGGAATAGGATTAGGGTTAGGATTAGGATTAGAATTAGGATTAGGGTTAGGATTAGGATTAGAGTTAGAAATAGGATTAGGATTAGGATGAGGATGAGGATGAGGATGGGGATTAGGATTAGGATTAGGGTTAGGAT
>NC_032012.1:9049247-9049518 GCF_001865875.1 Lupinus angustifolius
AGGATGAGGATGAGGATGAGGATGAGGATTAGGATGAGGAGATGAGGATTAGGATTACGAATAGGAGTAGGGTTAGGATTAGGATTATAATGAGTACGAGGATGAGGATGAGGATCAAGATCAGGACGAGGAATAGGATTAGGGTTAGGATTAGGATTAGGATTACGATTAGGTTTAGGATTAGGGTTAGATTTAGAAATAGGATTAGGATTGGGATTAGGATTAGGATGAGGATGAGGATGAGGATGAGGATAAGGACGAGGATGAGGAT
>NC_032012.1:9049618-9050023 GCF_001865875.1 Lupinus angustifolius
GAGGATGAGGATGAGGATGAGGATGAGGATGAGGATTAGGATTAGGATTAGGATTAGTATTAGGGTTAGGATTAGGATTAGGATTAGGATGTGGATGAGCATGACGATAAGGATGAGGATGAGGATGAGGATTAGGATGAGGAGATGAGGATTAGGATTACGAATAGGAGTAGGGTTAGGATTAGGATTATAATGAGTATGAGGATGAGGATGAGGATGAAGATCAGGACGAGGAATAGGATTAGGGTTAGGATTAGGATTAGGATTAGGATTAGGATTAGGTTTAGGATTAGGATAAGAGTTAGAAATAGGATTAGGATTACGATTAGGATTAGGATGAGGATGAGGATGAGGATGAGGATGAGGATGAGGATGAGGATGAGGATGAGGATGACGATGACGATG
>NC_032012.1:9050861-9051305 GCF_001865875.1 Lupinus angustifolius
TCCTCATCCTATCCTCATCCTCATCCTCATCCCCATCCTCATCCTACCCTCCTCTTCATCCTCATCCTCATCCTCTTCCTCATCCTATCTTCGTCCTCTTCCTCATCCTATCCTCTTCCTCATCCTCATCCTCATCCTATCCTCTTCCTCATACTCATCCCCTTCCTCATCCCATCCTAATCCTCATCCTCATCCTTATCCTCAGTCTCATCCTCATCTTCGTCCTCACCCTCATCCTATCCTAATCCTCATCCAATCCTCCTCCTCATGCTCATGCTCACCCTCATCCTATCCTCATCCTCATCCTATCCTTGTCCTCATCCTATCCTCATCTCCATCCTCATCCTACCCTCATCTTCCTCATCCTATCTTTGTCCTCATCCTCATCCTGTCCTCATCCTCATCCTAACCTCTTCCTCATCCTCCTCCTCCAATTCCTCATCC
>NC_032012.1:9051405-9051665 GCF_001865875.1 Lupinus angustifolius
CTCATCCTATCCTAATCCTCATCCTCGTCCTCCTCCTCATCCTCATCCTCATTCTAATCTTATCCTCATCCTCATCCTCATCCTCATCCTATCTTCATCCCCTACTCCTCCTCCTCATCCTCATCCTATCCTCATCCTCCTCCTCATCCTCATCCTCCTCCTCATCCTCCTCCTCATCCTCCAATTCCTCATCCTCGTCATATCCTCGTCCTCATCCTATCCTCATCCTCCTCCTCCTCCTCATCCTATCCTCCTCCTCA
>NC_032012.1:9051765-9052449 GCF_001865875.1 Lupinus angustifolius
CCTATCCTCATCCTCATCCTATCCAAATCCTCATCCTATCCACGTCCTCATGCTATCCTCATCCTCATCCTCATCCTCATCCTACCCTCCTCTTCCTCCTCATCCTCTTCCTCATCCTATCTTTGTCCTCATCCTCATCATATCCTCATCCTTATCCTATCCTCTTCGTCATCCTCATCCCCATCCTCATCCTCTCGTCATCCTCAGCCTCATACTCATCCTACCCTCCTCTCCATCCTCATCCTCTTCCTCATCCCCATCCTCATCCTATCCTAATCCTCATCATCATCCTCATCTTCGTCCTCACCCTCATTCTATCCTCATCCTCATCCTATCCTCCTCCTAATCCTCATCCTCATCCTCATATTCGTCCTCACCCTCATTCTATCCTCATCCTCATCCTACCCGCCTCCTAATCCTCATCCTCATCCTATCCTCCTCCTTATCCTCATCCTCATCCTATCCTCATCCTCATCCTATCCTCATTCTATCCTCCTCCTCATCCTATCCTCAGACTCCTCCTCTTCCTCATCCTCATCCTCATCCTCATCCTATCCTCCTCGTCATCCTCATCCTCATACTCATCCTCATCCTCGTACTATCCTCATCCTAATCCTCATCCTTATCCCATCTTCGTCCTCGTCCTCTTCCTCATCCCATCTTCGTCCTCACCCTCATCCTCAT
>NC_032012.1:9053176-9056284 GCF_001865875.1 Lupinus angustifolius
AGGTGTATTGTAACCACTGATACCTAACAGAAGTGACACTACAACAGAAAAAGAAATTCTTTTCAGATCTGAAGAAGTATATCTGGGATGATCCTTACCTCTATCTGAAGAAGTATATCTGGGAAGAAGTGTCAAAGTTTCTGAGTTGTTGTCATTGTGCCTCTTATGGAGGCCATGCCAATACTTGAAAAACAATAGCAAAGGTATTCCAATGTGGTTTATTTTGGTCACATATATTCAGAGATGCAAGGAGTTTTGTTCTCACATGTGATTCTTTCCAAAGGGTGGGGAACATATCAAAAAGGCATGAAATGCCAATGAAACTCATCCTTGAGGTGGAGATATTTGATGTATGGGGAGTTGACTATATGAGACCATTTCCTACTTTAAATAACAACAAATATATCTTGGTGGCAGTCGATTATGTTTCTAAGTGTGTGGAGGCAATTTTATCTCCATACAATGATGCTAAAACAGTCATCAAACTATTTACCAAGACCATATTTCCAAGGTTTGGGGTCCTGAGGCTGGTTATTAGTGATGAAGGTTCACACTTCATTGAAAGATATTTTTAAAACCTCTTGAAGAAGTATGGTGTTTCTCATTGAGTAAGGTGTCAAGTGAAAGTATCAAATCGTGAGATTATGAGCATATTGGAGAAGACAATGTCTAGGAGCAGGAAAAATTGGTCCTCAAAGCTTGATGATACTTTATGGGCTTACCGTACTGCATATAAAACACCAATTGATATGTCACCATTCATGTTGGTTTATGGTAAGCCCTGCCACCTTCCAGTGAAACTAGAGCATAGGGCGTATTGAGCTGTCAAATTGCTAAACTTTAATCTGAAAGTTGCTGGAGAAATGAGGAAATTCCAAGTGCAAGAGTTGGAAGAACTGCGGTTGGATGCTTATGAGAATGCTCACACTTACAAAGAAAGAGCAAAAAGATGGTATGACAAATGCAAACTCCGCAGAGAATTCCGAGTACAAGAACTAGTTCTCTTATTCAACTCCAGATTGAGGCTCTTTCTAGGGAAGCTAAAGTCTAGATGGTCAGTTCCGTTTAGAGTCACCAAAGTCTATCCTTATGAAACAGTTGAGATATGGAATGAGGAAATGGGAAACTTCAACATAAATGATCAGTGTTTGAAGCATTATATAGTAGATGAGCGATTGGAGAAACAAACAAACATAGCCCTCTTGTACCCTACAAGAGCTACAATGATCAACTGTCAAGCTAATGACGTTAAACGAGCACTTCGTGGGAGGCAACCCACGTTGGAGGTACATTTTTAAATCATTAATTTTAGTGTTTTAGTGTCGGCTTTAATGCCTCCCTGAGTTTGGAGTCTTTGTAGAGGGATATATATAGTGTCAGTCACACACAAAATCATAAACTAAAAAAAATGGATATTTGCACCTGGTTCATATAGGACACATAGGTCATTTGGAATATTTTTTTCCTTCTTTTGTAGGTACTTCCACTACACCCAGTAAAGTCAACCATTTATAATTGGCACATGAGTTAAAGACACTTCCTACCTAACCCGTGAGTTTTCTTTTTCTTTCTCTTATTGTTTAGATTTTTAAATTGGGGACAATGTAAATTTCTAAGCTTGATGGGGTTTGGCATTTAGATAGTTCATTCATGGCATGCATACCATATAGTTCATTCATGGCATGCATACCATATAGTTCATTCATGGCATGCATACCATATAGTTCATTCATGGCATGCATACCATATAGTTCATTCATGGCATGCATACCATATAGATTTTAATTTTTTTTTTGTTTAGCATTTAGATAGTTCATTCATATCATGCATACCATATAGATTTTAATTGTTTTTAGGTTGAATATTCATATTATCATGCATTTCGCATATGTTTCATATCTCATTTATTCTCTACTTTGTTCTATGTGTTGTCTGTCTGCTCCTTAAATGAAAAAGTATGTATAAACAATGATTGTTGATCTATGACCCCCATTGAAGAAAAAACTTTTGATGAAATAATAACATGAAAGACATTAGATTTGACAATTGTGAATTAAATTTGGTTAAATAAAGGTTTTTGTTTCATAACTTCTGCTGAATATACCAAATGTGAGAAACTTGGGCCAAACACAATAAGAGTTCTGATTTGAAATGACAATTGCATAAAACCTTTTTTCTTTCATGAGTGCATAATTTTCTATGATTGTACATTCTAGAACTTGATTTGTGACCGTTTTAAGATTGAAGTCTCTCTGTATGCATTAAAATGATAGAGGCAAGTAGAACTTTTTCTTTTGAACTTCAACTGTTTGCTATAAACATTGAAAACTCATTAGTTGTCCACTTTTGAGTCTGAACTTTAATGATTTTTTATAGCTACTCAAATGAGGGTTTGGGATAATTTATGATGTTTGGTTGAAGCAATGAGAAAGGTAAAAATGTCACGTGTGATGAAAGAATCCATAAAAAGGTGAAGAAGAAAATAAATTAATTAATTTCATCCATTCTCTTTTAGAAAATCTCAAAAAAAGAAAAAAACAAGAAGAGACAAAATACAAAGTATATTAAAAGAGAAAGGACTGAAAAAATTATGTTGTAAGGAGAAATGTTGATTGAAAAAAATCATATGTTAAAGTAAGACATATTAAGAGAATCTCAATGCTTTAATCATATGTCTAAAATGTTTAAGTATTTTGGGAAACATTTATAAGCCTTTTGAATTACTATTTCTTTGACTATCTCACCTTAAGTCATTCACCTTGGCCCCATTACAACCATTTAAAGACCTCCTGATTTTTGCATGCATTCAAATACAGTCAGTGACGATTTGGTCTATAACCAAGTATATGGTAATTTACTTTCATGAATTTTTTTTGAGCGAAACACTATGACATTTAAACACATGAGAGTGATGAGAGAAGAGTGACCCTAATTCATGCAGTTGTTATGACTCAAAGACTTAGCTTGAATTAAGTTTGTTTACGATTGTCTTGTCTTGATGTCTGAATTGTTTCAAAACTAACATGAGATTGCTTGTTATTTTGGGTCATGATTTCTATATTATCATTCATACATAATTGTGAAAGTTAGACATAATACTTGCTTAAG
>NC_032012.1:9056384-9058179 GCF_001865875.1 Lupinus angustifolius
ATCAAACAACAACAACCACAACAACAACAACAACCAAGGTTTTCAAGCTGGGAACTCTAGCAACAACTCACCACCTTGGTGCTCGAAGTGCAAGGGAAAGCATTTCGGTGCCAACTGCCCTATTTGCTATCACTACAACCAACCGGGACACATCATGTCGGTGTGCCCTAAGCTGAAGAAGGAAGGAGTGAATGTTGTTCGGGCGGCTAGACCTTAGACCAAAGAAAGGGTATTCATCATGAGCGGAGCTGAGATCAAGGAGGATGAAGATCATATTCAAGGTACATGTCTTGTTAATGAGATTTCCTTATATGTATTATTTGATTCGAGTGCGACCCACTCATTTATATCCCATGATGTTGTTAACCGATTAGAATTGCCTACAGTTCCCTTACCGTATGATCTAGTTGTGTCAACACCCACAAACGAACCTATCATAGTCTCAATTGTATGTTCACAATGCCCCATAGTATTAGATAACAAAACTTTCCTAGTAGACCTGATATGTCTGCCCTTATCCCAATTATTTGAGTTCACCTACAACAATAGTTTTCACTCTAATATCGGCATGACGCCATATTAAGCTCTCTATGGCAGAAAGTGTAGAACACCCCTATGTTGGTTTGAGGCAGGAGAGAATCTAGTATTAGGACCCGATGTAGTTCAACAGACGATAGAGAAAATAAGGACGATAAGGGAAAACATGAAGACGACACAGAGTAGAAAGAAGAGTTATTATGACAGAAGAAGGACCCCCCTGGGTTTTGAAGAATGAGATCATGTATTTATGAGGGTGGTTCCAACAACTAGCATTGGCAGAGTGCTGAAATCCCGTAAGCTTACCCCTAGGTTCATAGGACCATACCAAATCATTAAAAATTTCGGACCAATAGCTTATCAAATAGTCTTGCCACCTTTACTGTCAAACCTACATAATGTCATCCATGTGTCTCAACTTAGAAAATACATTAGTGACCCGTCACATGTTATTGAACCCGATTCAATTCAGTTGAAGGATAATCTTACTTTCGAGACTTTTCCGTTGAGAATTTTCGATCAGAGTGTGAAGACCCTGTGAGGAAAAAAATCGCCTTGGTTAAGGTAATTTGGAGCTGGACGAATGGAGAAGATGCTACTTGGGAGGTTGAAAGTAGCATGAAGGAATCATTCCCCCATATTTTTTCTTAGTAGGTATGATTAATTTTCGAGGATGAAAATTTTATTAGTTGGGGAGGATTGTAACACCGTATTTTTCAGAGCACTTTTAATTAAGTAATTAGTATTTATAGATTAATTATAAAAATTAATCAGTAATGTTTTCCGCTAAACCTCAGTTGAGTTTTAGTAATGTATTAATATTTTCTTGCTTGCCTTATTTTTTCAAGATTTGTGGAGAATAAAAGTTTCCGAGACGATTTCGGGTCGTTTTATCGAGTTTTCGCCCATTTTTTGAGTTCCGTAACTCGGAATGGAATTCCGATTTTTCTGTTGGCTTCGAAATATTATTTCTAGTCAAACTAGATACCAAGTTTATCCGTAACTCATCTCTAGATATTTGTTACCTCGAAATTCAAGTTTCGATGTTTCAAGCAAATGTCCTAAATCGGGAGATTGTATATTTCCTGACGAAATTGTCCGAAAATGTTTGGACATGATGTTTATCGGGAAATTACATCATATCAATAAATTTGGAAGTCATCATTTCATGAGCCACTTACTTGTTACACAAGTAATGCAAAAGCTTCCAAAATCCCCTAAATCACTCAACAAATCCTCTCACTCCACTACCATTAGA
>NC_032012.1:9058279-9058494 GCF_001865875.1 Lupinus angustifolius
CATATATATAATAAAAAATTTAATGGTGGTGCAATAATAAGGTTTTTGATTAGTGGTGAAAATGTCATGAGTTCAAATCTGGGAAAANACTTTCTTTTAAATAATTATAATATAAAAATCATATATATAATAAAAAATTTAATGGTGGTGCAATGATAAGATTTTTGATTAGTGGTGAAGATGTCATGAGTTCAAATCTGGGAAAAAACATATTT
>NC_032012.1:9058594-9058908 GCF_001865875.1 Lupinus angustifolius
ATTTTCTTTAAAACCCATTATGTAATAACTAAGTAGAGTAAATAAAAAATTCTAAACGTTCAGAGTCAAAGTTTTAAATTTGTTATGTATAAAAAACTATTCACTACTCTTTAATACCTACTTTTTAAGAATTTTCATTTATAAATCCGTTAAATAATTTTGAAAAATATAGTAAACAAATTTAAGTGATGAAGTGTATTTATTTTGGAGAAAGAATGCGTACAAAAGAAAAATTAGCTCACGATGCAAAAGGATGTGATAAGAACACCCAAACATTATTTGTGAGCAAGGTAGTAAATATTTAAAATTCATAT
>NC_032012.1:9059008-9061182 GCF_001865875.1 Lupinus angustifolius
ATGTAACAAAAAAGTAAATAATATTTAAATAAATATTAATTAATTAAATTTTAAAATACATTAAAAAGGCAATACTAATAAATGATTTTGAAAAGTTTAGAAGGGATGTCATTACAATTGGGGTTGAGAAGTTGTTAAGGTCAATAGTATGACGTGTGCCATCTACCGGGACTGAAAACAATTTTGTAGGTATAACGCATCTCTACCTACGAAATGCAATATAACACTAATACATATAGTTACCAACCAAGACAATTATAGTTATATTACACCTATACCTACGTCTTACGATATGTCAATAAGTATATTATATTTATAGGAATAACTATAAAAGCCGTAGTTGTATGGAAATTTGGTGCAGAGAAGGTATTTTATAAAATGTGTTAAATATATTATTTTGAACAGTTTAAGAGGGATTTCCTGAATGATGCATATTTTTTCTTCCAACTCGGGTTGAAAAGTAGTGAAAGTCAATAGTATAATACGTTCCATCTACTAGGACAAAGGGAATGTTACTTGTTTTATTTTAATCTCTATATTAAATATATTTTTTAAATAAATTATCTAAAAAGTACTCTTTTGAATTCAAAGTTCATCATGTAGCTAAAATTAATTTTTTAAATTTAATCTTATTTAATTCAAAAGTACTTTGTTAATTATGTTTAAATCTATTATGTTAGTTATAATTATTTTTACTTAATCCCATTTATTTAAATTTTGGGTTTTAAATGTAAGGTCGCTATTTTTGTTATATATTTCATTTTTCTAGTTGGTTTACAAGAAGTTGTGGTCATTAGTATGTCATCTTTTTCTTCGAAATTGAGAAGGCGATTCACAATGGTATCATTTGTTCTTCTATTGTAATACTCAAACTAGACACATAAAACAGTCACAGAACAAGCATTTTATATAAATACAAAATCATACAAACTAATTACCAATAATTCCATTTATCATTTTTTGGATGTAAGATCATGGGGCTACTGTAATTCCTAGATCTACTCAATAGGTTCCTCAAATTGGCCTTGATAGTTATGGATTGACGTTAGTGTGCCTTTTAAGATACCGGAGAATGCCTTTTATTGTCGTATGAATGGCATGGCATGCAATAGACATGTCTATATATTTTTCTTCCGATCCTCTTAATCATGTAGCTGAAATTAATTTTTTAAATTTAATCTTATTTAATTCAAAAGTACTTTGTGAATTATATTTAAATCTATTATGTTAATTATAATTATTTTTAATTAATCCCATTTATTTAAATTTTGTGTTTTAAATGTACGGTCACTACTTTTGTTATATATTTCATTTTTCTAGTTGGTTTACAAGAAGTTGTGGTCATTAGTATGTCATCTTTTTTCTTTGAAATTTAGAAGGCGATTCACAATAGTATCATTTGTTCTACTATTCTAATACTCATACTAGACACATAAAAAAGCCATACAGCAAGCATTTTATATAAATACAAAATCATACAAACTAATTACCAATAATTTTATTTATCATTTTTTGGATGTATGTAAACAACTACTATAGATGTATGTTAATAATAGTGATTCCCTTAACGTAATTAATGCATACAACTATTAAATTCAATACATTTGCAAATATTCAATTAGAAAATGACACCCAACGTGCATATAAAGCTCAAGGAGAAAACTTCCCTCCGCTACCTTCTCTCCTTTTGGTTTAAGGCACATCTCCTTGCTGAAAAATCTTATCTTGGAAATATGAATGTCTACAAAGTACCTCAAAGTAAAAAGGAAATGTGATACTAATCGAGGTCTTCTGATTTTCTCATAACATGGTAAATAATAGATCACACCATTATACATTTGGGAATAAAGTATATTTTTATCAACGATTTCATTATTTGAACTAATATTTTTCACCCACAATATTAAAACTAATAATNAGTATATTATATTTATAGGAATAACTATAAAAGCCGTAGTTGTATGGAAATTTGTTGCAGAGAAGGTATTTTATAAAATGTGTTAAATATATTATTTTGAAGAGTTTAAGAGGGATTTCCTGAATGATGCATATTTTTTCTTCCAACTCGGGTTGAAAAGTAGTGAAAGTCAATAGTATAATACGTTCCATCTACTAGGACAAAGGGAATGTTACTTGTTTTATTTTAATCTCTATATTAAATATATTTTTTAAAT
>NC_032012.1:9061282-9061835 GCF_001865875.1 Lupinus angustifolius
ATCTTTTTTCTTCGAAATTGAGAAGGCGATTCACAATGGTATCATTTGTTCTGCTATTGTAATACTCAAACTAGACACATAAAACAGTCACCCAGAACAAGCATTTTATATAAATACAAAATCATACAAACTAATTACCAATAATTTTATTTATCATTTTTTGGATGTATGTAAACAACTACTATAGATGTATGTTAATAATAGTGATTCCCTTAACGTAATTAATGCATACAACTATTAAATTAAATACAATTGCAAATATTCAATTAGAAAATGACGCCCAACGTGCATATAANCCTTTTATTGTCGTATGAATGGCATGGCATGCAATAGAAACGTCTGTATATTTTTCTTCCGATCCTCTTAATCATGTAGCTGAAATTAATTTTTTTAAATTTAATCTTATTTAATTCAAAAGTACTTTGTTAATTATATTTAAATCTATTATGTTAATTATAATTATTTTTAATTCATCCCATTTATTTAAATTTTGTGTTTTAAATGTACGGTCACTACTTTTGTTATATATTTCATTTTTCTAGTTGGTTTACAA
>NC_032012.1:9061935-9063501 GCF_001865875.1 Lupinus angustifolius
CAAGCATTTTATATAAATACAAAATCATACAAACTAATTACCAATAATTTTATTTATCATTTTTTGGATGTATGTAAACAACTACTATAGATGTATGTTAATAATAGTGATTCCCTTAACGTAATTAATGCATACAACTATTAAATTAAATACAATTGCAAATATTCAATTAGAAAATGACGCCCAATGTGCATATAAAGCTCAAGGAGAAAACTTCCCTTCGCTACCTTTTCTCCTTTTGGTTTAAGGCACATCTCCTTGCTGAAAAATCTTATCTTGGAAATATGAATGTCTATAAAGTACCTCAAAGTAAGAAGGAAATGTGATACTAATCGAGGTCTTGTGATTTTCTCATAACATGGTAAATAATAGATCACACCATTATACATTTGGGAATAAAGTATATTTTTATCAACGATTTCATTATTTGAACTAATATTTTTCACCCACAATATTAAAACTAATAATAAAAAGAAAGAAAATTAGGAGAACAAGTAGTACTTTCATTCCTGTACCGTTTCTAGAGAACTAACAAAAATTAATACAAGTCGTTCGGTTTAACACCCATTCTGCATTTGAGAAAATAGACTGTGTATATTGCTTTTAGAGAGCTCCAAGAATTCAAATAAATTAACTCCAAGGTTGTGATATAACTAATGTGTTGCTTGACAAAACTAGCTAGCTTATTTTTTTGATGCTAGTCTAAAGATACAAGTTTGTAACAAGGAAGTTATGGTTGGTAATATATAATATGTATATCGCTTTGAACAAAATATAGTTTTCTATGAAATTATTGGAGTAAAATAAGACATGAACTATGAGAAGGGCTTTTAGTGTCAGAAAAGCTATATATTCTAGTTTTTTAACGAGATAATAATTTAAAACAAATTACATAAAGCTTAAGTTTACTTTATCAAACACACATATTTGATAACAAAAAACATATATTATATGAGAGAAAGGTAGTAAATATTGCCAANGAAGGGCTTTTAGTGTCAGAAAAGCTATATATTCTAGTTTTTTAACGAGATAATAATTTAAAACGAATTACATAAAGCTTAAGTTTACTTTATTTTTATTTTTTTTAAGCAAGGGGCTTAGCCCATAATATATTAATAATTTGAAAACATACAAGATTAGTTTACAAACCTATATGAAGGTAATTGAAAACTATCCCTATACAAATGAGGAATCACTAAAGAAGGTGGATGAGTCCACCAAGTGTAGCAATTATGGTCAATGCCCAAGTTTGCCAATGAATCAGCACATTGATTTCCCTCCCTGTAGATGTGTGTTATCCAGCAATCCATGGAAGACAATTGCATCTTACAAGACCTCCAAGTTGACATTAGTTTCCAAGGGATGACCATAGAGCCTAGGAGGATTTTTGTGACCAACAATGAATCACATTCTAACCAAATTGTGTGCCATCCCATGCTGTGAGCCTTTTGGATTGCTAAAAAGGCTGAAGAAAGCTCAGCATAGAGAGCATCATGTATGCCAAAATAAGTAGAGAAAGCACCCATGAACAAGCCATTGTGATCCCTGAATATTCCTCCCCCTCCA
>NC_032012.1:9063601-9063979 GCF_001865875.1 Lupinus angustifolius
TGAGGGCATGATTAGCAATATCCTCCTGGTCAGAAAGAATGACTTCATTGTGCCTTAGCAAATTCATAGACTTAGCCACTTGTCTGATTTTGGTAACTCTGTGAAAGAAGGCAGTGTTTCTATCACCCTGAGTATGCCAATTGATTCTGGATTTTTCTCTCCAAAACTCTTCTTCCATGCCAAGCACCTTCAGAAGGTTTCTTTGAGCAGTGACTTCCTCGTCAAGCAACATTTGCATATCCTCATGGTTATGCTGCAAGTCATTGATACAAGATTGAATGGTTTCAACTTCTGTCAAAGCATCTTTCACTCTTTGGTGAATGTTGCCAAAGACCTCTCTATTCCAGATTTTAAGAGCTGATTTTAATCTTCTCAATT
>NC_032012.1:9064079-9064481 GCF_001865875.1 Lupinus angustifolius
CTGCCAAAAAACATATATTATATGAGAGAAAGGTAGTAAATATTGCCAAAGACTATCATATATTTAAAAAGAGAAATAAAAAAATTACTTTATTTTTTATTAAAATTTCATAAAAATAATATTTCTTAAATAAATAATTCTTGTTATTTCTTTGAATAAATAATGAATGTTTATATTTTATGTAATTTAATAAATGTAACAAAAAAGTAAATAATATTTAAATAATTAATAATGAATTAAATCTTAAAATTCATTAAAAATGCAATACTTTTAATAATAAGTTACTTTATAATATGTTTTAAATAAATTATTTTGAAATGTTTACAATGGATGTCGTTACTCATCATATTTCTTTCCTTCCAAGTTGGGTTGAAAAGTAGTTCAGGTCAACAGAATTATGTG
>NC_032012.1:9064581-9064990 GCF_001865875.1 Lupinus angustifolius
ATATATGTAGTTACTAACTAAGACAATTGTAGTTATATGGCACCTATACTTTCATCTCACTGTATGACTATAAGTATATTGTATTTATACAAACGACTATAAACACCCGTAGTTTTATGGAAATTTGTTGCAGTGAAGTTATTTTAGAAAATGTTTCAAATATATTATTTTCAAGAGTTTATGAGGGATACCATGGATGATGACATATCTTTCCTTCCAACTCAGGTGGTAAACAGTATTGCATGTTCCATCTACTAGGACAAAGGGACGGTCCACGACCAATGATTGTTTTACTTTAATCTCTATGTTACATAATTCTTAAATAAATTATCTAAAAACTACTATTTTGAATTCAAAGTTACCCATTTTAATCATGCAGCTGAAACTAAATTTCTACATTTACTCTTAT
>NC_032012.1:9065090-9065341 GCF_001865875.1 Lupinus angustifolius
AGAAGGCGATTCACAATGTAATCATTGGTTCTACTATTCTAATACTTATACTAGACACTTCAAAATTCAAACAACAAGCATTTTATACGAATATAAAATTATATAAACTAATTACTAATAGTTCCATTTATCATAATTTGGATATAAGATCATGAGGCTACTGTAAGTCAAGTATAATGAAATTATGATTGGGGGATCATTCATATGTATTCACAAAATATGTTTTGTAGACCTTACCATTTCTGTTTCTA
>NC_032012.1:9065441-9065700 GCF_001865875.1 Lupinus angustifolius
TTAAATATTTTTTAAATAAATTATCGAAACATTACTCTTGTGAATTCAAAGTTACCCATTTTAATCATGTAGCTGAAATTGAATTTTTAAACTTAATCTTGTTTAATTCAAAAATGCATTGTTGGTTAAGTTTAAAATTATTATGTTGATTATAATTATTGTTAATTAATTAAATTTTGGGGTTTAAATGGAAGGTCGCGACTTTTGTTATATGTTTATTTTTTCCTGTGGGTTTAGAAGAAGTTGTGGTCATTAGTAC
>NC_032012.1:9065800-9066427 GCF_001865875.1 Lupinus angustifolius
ACAATTGGGAAACTAATGGTTTTAGAGCTATAATGTGGTTATATGGAGTGTCTTAGTTTTGGGAGATGGTCAAAGTTTTATACTATGAGGAATACATACATACACTATTATATTTGATCAAAAATTCATACTTTCTCAATTTATAATTTTTAAAGCACTAAATAAATATTATTTTTATTTAGTTGGCTTAAATATCTCAATAATTTTCGAATGCATAAATAAATATTTATTTTTAAATAAGAACATTATTTTATTTAAAATAAGCTTAGCAGAAGATCACTATACAATGGAAACAAGTACTATAGATGTATGTTAATAATAGTGATTTCCTTAACATAATTAATGCATACATCATATAAACACATAACTATAAAATTAATTGCAATTGCAAATATTCAATTATAAAATGATGCCTAACACGCGATATAAAACACAAGGAGAAAACTTCTCTTCGCTACCTTCTGTCCTTTTGGTTTAAGGCACATCTCCTTGTTGAACCACCTTATCTTGGAAATATGAATGTCTTCAAAGTACCTCACAGTGCAAATGAAATGTAATACTAATCGAGGTCTAGTGATTTTCTCATATGTTGGTAAATAATAGTTCACACCATTAAACATTTGGGAA
>NC_032012.1:9066527-9067094 GCF_001865875.1 Lupinus angustifolius
ATATAATTTAATCTACGATTTCATTACTTGAACTAATATTTTTGACCCACAATATTAAAACTAATAATAAAAAGAAAGAATTAGGAGAACAAGTAGTACTTTCATCCATTTACAATTTCTAGAGAAGTAACAAAAATTAATGCAAGTTGTTCGGTTTAACACCCATTCTGCATTTGAAAAAATAGACTGTGTATATTACTTTTAGAGAGCTCCAAGAATTCAAATAAATTAACTCCTACATATTTCTTGAACAATTAAAAACGCAAAAAAAAAACATTGTACATATGACAAAGCTCTTATTTTTCTATTCTTATGGTTTGTATACTTTTAAACCATCAAATGGCGCTGATTGAGCTTCAGGGTTCTAAATCCTAACTTCATGTTGTGGACACTTCCTTGGGTGCACAAGTTTTGGTCTTGTTCTTTCAAGAAGTATTTGTGGCATCGTTTGGTCTTGGAGCCTCTATTTGATGTTCTATTTGTTTGTTCAATTCATATAGGCAGACTTAGGTATGATGAATAATTTTCAAAGTTATTCAAGTATAATGAAATCACGTTTGTGGGATC
>NC_032012.1:9067194-9067491 GCF_001865875.1 Lupinus angustifolius
TTATGTGAGTGATACACAGAAATACATCATGAAAAAATAATATGCTCTATCTTATAAATCAGTTTCATAGAGAACATCGTTTTCACCAATTGCTTACTCAAAATTCTGTTTGTGGATTGTGATAAATTGTTGACAGATAATANTGACGACAGTGTTTATGTGAGTGATACACAGAAATACATCATGAAAAAATAATATGCTATATCTTATAAATCAGTTTCATATAGAACATCGTTTTCACCAATTGCTTACTCAAAATTCAGTTTGTGGATTGTGATAAATTGTTGACAGATAATA
>NC_032012.1:9067591-9069052 GCF_001865875.1 Lupinus angustifolius
ATATAGTTACCAACCAAGACAATTGTAGTAATATTACACTGATACCTACGTCGTACTGTATGTCTATACGTATATTGTATTTATAAGAACGACTGTAAATGCCCGTAGTTGTATGAAATTTGTGGCAATGATTGTACTTTATAAAATGTATTAAATATATTTATAAGAGTTTAAGATGGATTTCATGGATGATGACATATATTTCCTTCCAACTCGGGTTAAGAATTAGTGAAAGTCAATAGTATTACATGTGCCATCTACTAGGACAAAGGGATGTCCCACGACCAATAATACATGTTTTATTTTAATCCCTATATTAAATATTTGTTAAATAAATTATCTAAAAATTACTCTTGTAAATTCATAGTTACCTTCATGTAGTTGCAATTAAATTTTTAAACTTAATATTATTTAATTAAAAAATGTTTTGTTTGTTAAGTTTAAAATTATTATGTTAATTATAATTATTGTTAATTAATTAAATTTTGGGTTTTAAATGGAAGGTCATGACTTTTGTTATATCTTTATTTTTTCCTGTGGGTTTAGATGAAGTTGTGGTCATTAGTACGTCATCTTCTTTCTCCAAAATTGAGAAGGCGATTCACAATGTAATTATTGGTTCTACTATTCTAATACTTATACTAGACACATAAAAGTCATACAACAAGTATTTTATATGAATACGAAATCATACAAACGATATTATCAATAATTCCATTTATCATTTTTTGGATATAAGTCATGGGGCAACTGTAATTCCTAGATCTACTATGTAGGTGCCTCAAATCGACCTTGTTAGTTATGGTTTGACGACAGTGTGCATTTTAACATACTAGAGAATGCCTTTTATGGTCGTAAAAAATGGCATGGTTGTGCTACAGAAACGTCTATCTATTTTTCTTCTAATGCTTTGAATCATGTTTATCACTCTAGGGAAATAGAAAATTCAATTAGTCAAATTGATGAACATATCAGTGTACAAATAGAGGTTTGAAACATACATATGTTTAAATAAACCTCCACTTTTGTTTCTATTATTTTCAAACTCAAGTAGAATAATTAGAACATTCAATAAGTGTCAAGGGAAACCTAGTGTTGAAAGCTGAATTCGAGAGGGGTTTTTCCTTCTCATTTTCTCGTTGTGTTCTTTTTCAGTAAGTGAACTCGGTTTTATGCTTTGTTCGCCATATTGGCATTGTTGAAATAAATTCCAACGCTAGTATAATGGTTTCAAGAATATTCTAGTTACAACTTACTTCTTAATAATAATGTGAATGAGTCATTCCTTCTTTCCCCATCTCGGCTTTGTTAGAATAAATTCTAACGCCGATACAATGATATCGAAGCAATTACCTATTACATAATTATTAAGTACCTTTGAATACCATCTCTGTTTTGTGGAATAAATTCGAACACCGGTTTAATGATATTCTAATATGTAAAAGTGATGAATAGTTAGTT
>NC_032012.1:9069152-9069451 GCF_001865875.1 Lupinus angustifolius
TGAGTTTAACATCAAAGGAACCTTTAATGTGTTTAAAACAAAGTTTGTGTTTTATTCTTGAAAGTTTATGATGTTGATGAGTTGTTGTTGAAAATGTTTCATTTTTAGAAAGTATTATGTTTTAAGAGTAGTTTAGCATATTTTACTCTTTGATTTCCAAGTTAAAATAGTGATTTGGGATAAAAGATGATTTATTAAAGTCTTGACTTCATAAACTTAAAGTGTTATGAAGTTTTGGATATTAAACTAGTAGAAAGTCTTACCTTAGGATTTATTTTCATGACTATGAAATTAACACT
>NC_032012.1:9069551-9075433 GCF_001865875.1 Lupinus angustifolius
ATCTTTCTAGGACCCTGAGCCTGATGTGATTTTTCGAGTTCTGGCAGTATCCAACCTACGTTCTCGCACCTATCTTTTTATTTCATCGACTTCCGGCAGTACCAAACCTGTGTTCTCACACTTACCTATTTTTCATTTTTCAAGTTCAGACAATATCCAACTTGCGTTTGTGCACTTACCTTTTATTTCAATTTTGTATGTAAAGTAGCATTTGGATCATTGTCTCAGCCTTGAAAAAATTAATGATCAGTTCTTTACTAATTACTTAGCACAATAGCACATAAACTTCAGTTTGCTTGCTATCAAGTGACCAACAAGTAAAGAGGGGCGGCTGTGAACACTCAATTTTGTCCGGCCACTTTACAAAAATATTAAAAGTTTCAAAGCAACAAATTCGGGGTGAATATATTTGTGATACATTTAGGAACAAATTGTATTTCCTTTGAAAGTCTAGTTCATAACCAATGATTTGAAATATCTTAATTGCCTACCATTTCAATTCAATTAATTTATTGATTTTTCATTTACTTGGAATTGTTACATCCATATAACACCTTAAAAATATATTGATCGAGGAATTTTGCTCCTATACAATTACTACTGTGCATATGACCTTTGGTCGTCTATATCATTTGTCTTCTTTAAAGAAGACGTGTCGCATCCCCAAGAAATACCCATAATAAATGACCTCATTATGGTTTTGGTATCTATATCTCAGTCCAAGACAACATGAGTAGTGGTTGATCTCACTGACCCTTCCTTAATATATGACAATATAAAACAGAAACACTTTAAGTGGGTCACTTGTAACCATTGCATTTCAGATTCTACTGAGTAGTTTGCCACCTGCAAAACCGAATAAGAGTTAGTGAATACTATTGAAACCACTGTCCAGCAAATAAAGGCTGCAAACCAGACGACACATGCTCTTTCGGTTACACATTCATTTCAATAAATGATAATCATTCCTAAGCATTCAACCAAGAGGTACAGGTGAAAAGATGCAAACCAAAAGACACACTAATCTTTTCGTGACGAAGGAAAAACCATCACATAGAAGGCAAGTCAGAGAGGAATAATCAGAAAAACCATTGGCTGTTAACCTTTTTATGCATGCAGTTACAATTCTAATTAAATAAGTAGCAATGATAAGCATACTAATCAGTGATACAATCATAAAAATCATTCATTTGCCAAAACAATCACAATTTCAATTAATATGAAATGAAGAAGAATGATTCAGCCGTGAGAGATTTTTGTTTCTATTCAAGTATAAAAGTCATTCCCTGTGCAGTTACAAGTAGTCATAAAACAACATCAATAACCAATTATGGAGCAATCTCAGGATCATAAATCATAAATGATATAAGGTTCCTATAGAGCCTCAACCAGCTATAAAAACCCATTTTGAGCATAGTGAGAAGGAGAGATTAGACATACACAGTGATAGAAAGAGAGGTGATGCCATCAATCATCTCCAACCCAACCCCATAAAATGACAAAATTTTGCTGCTGCTTCACCTATCTTAAAAATGACAAAATTTAAATTATATTTCAACTAAACCCAAACCAAATCAAATGAAATTAAATCAAACCAAACAAATTAACCAACCAAATTTTAAACCAGAACTACGTAATCTTGATTTCCCTATTGCACCTAGGGATACGTAGGAACAAGATAAACTCTTTCCACACACAAATATAAAAAATTAAAATATTTTGCTTTAGAAATTAAATTCTTATTAAATAAATTGTTTAAGGTTATAAAAGTCCATGTTATAGCGAGGGAACCATTTTAATACGGGCGGACGGGGGTGCTAATACCTTCCCTGGTCCGTAATCGACTCCCGAGTTCAGAAGCTCTATTTATAGACCAAAATTGTCCAAATCGGGCAGAACGAGAGTTTTCTACGTTTTAACTGCAAAAAACATAGTGGCGCCTCCAAATCAATTGGGAGATGAAAAAATCGAGTTCCTATCTTCCTAAGTCGTAGAGCCGGTCTTCGAACCAGAAATTGGGTCACAACAAAGTTTCTATAGAAATACTTTCCGGCGGACATGAAGACTAAGAAAGAAATGGAATTCCAGCGTCTGTGGCAGGGGAACATGTCAGTTGGGGAGTGTGCTGTTGTGTTTGAGGATTTGGCAAGGTATGCCCCACATTACAATCAAGTGGGTAATGAAAGGTCCAAGTGTGCCAAGTTTGAAGAAGGATTGAGGCACGACTTGAAGGTGATGTTTTCTCACCAACAAATACCAGAGTTTCCAACTCTGGTCAACAAATGCAGAATCTACAAGGAGAGTGTGAAGGCAAGGAATACCGCACTCAAGAATGCTATTCCTCAGGGAAATTCCTACGGACCCTAGAGGAATTTGGGTCAGAATCGTGGAAGGGGATAGCCTTTCCACCACAACAAGAAACCATATGGATTTCCATCTAGAAATCAACAGAAATTATTCCGATCAATCAAGGTACATGGGAACTCCAGCAACAACAACAACTCACCACCTTGGTGCTCGAAGTGCAAGGGAAAGCATTTCGGTGCCAACTGCCCTATTTGCTATCACTACAACCAACCGGGACACATCATGTCAGTGTGCCCTAAGTTGAAGAAGGAAGGAGTGAATGTTGTTCGGGCGGCTAGACCTTAGACCAAAGTAAGGGTATTCACCATGAGCGGAGCTGAGATCAAGGAGGATGAAGATCATATTCAAGGTACATGTCTTGTTAATGAGATTTCCTTATATGTATTATTTGATTCGAGTGCGACCCACTCATTTATATCCCATGATGTTGTTAACCGATTAGAATTGCCTACAGTTCCCTTACCGTATGATCTAGTTGTGTCAACACCCACAAACGAACCTATCATAGTCTCAATTGTATGTTCACAATGCCCCATAGTATTAGATAACAAAACTTTCCTAGTAGACCTGATATGTCTGCCCTTATCCCAATTATTTGAGTTCACCTACAACAATAGTTTTCACTCTAATATCGGCATGACGCCATATTAAGCTCTCTATGGCAGAAAGTGTAGAACACCCCTATGTTGGTTTGAGGCAGGAGAGAATCTAGTATTAGGACCCGATGTAGTTCAACAGACGATAGAGAAAATAAGGACGATAAGGGAAAACATGAAGACGACACAGAGTAGAAAGAAGAGTTATTATGACAGAAGAAGGACCCCCCTGAGTTTTGAAGAATGAGATCATGTATATATGAGGGTGGTTCCAAAAACTAGAATTGACATAGTGCTGAAATCCCGTAAGCTTACCCCTAGGTTCATAGGACCATACCAAATCATTAAAAATTTCGGACCAATAGCTTATCAAATAGTCTTGCCACCTTTACTGTCAAACCTACATAATGTCATCCATGTGTCTCAACTTAGAAAATACATTAGTGACCCGTCACATGTTATTGAACCCGATTCAATTCAGTTCAAGGATAATCTTACTTTCGAGACTTTTCCGTTGAGAATTTTCGATCAGAGTGTGAAGACTCTGTGAGGAAAAAATTCGCCTTGGTTAAGGTAATTTGGAGCTAGACGAATGGAGAAGATGCTACTTGGGAGGTTGAAAGTAGCATGAAGGAATCATTCCCCCATATTTTTTCTTAGTAGGTATGATTAATTTTCGAGGATGAAAATTTTATTAGTTGGGGAGGATTGTAACACCGTGTTTTTCAGAGCACTTTTAATTAAGTAATTAGTATTTATAGATTAATTATAAAAATTAATCAGTAATGTTTTCCGCTAAACCTCAGTTGAGTTTTAGTAATGTATTAATATTTTCTTGCTTGCCTTATTTTTTCAAGATTTGTGGAGAATAAAAGTTTCCGAGACGATTTCGGGTCGTTTTATCGAGTTTTCGCCCAGTTTTTGAGTTCCGTAACTCGGAATGGAATTCCGATTTTTCTGTTGGCTTCTAAATAGTCTGTTGGCTTCTAAATATTGTTTCTAGTCAAACTGGATACCAAGTTTATCCGTAACTCATCTCTAGATATTTTTTACCTCGAAATTCAAGTTTAGATGTTTAAGGCAAATGTCCTAAATCGGGAGATTGTATATTTCCTGACGAAATTGTCTGAAAATGTTTGGACATGATGTTTATCGGAAAATTACATCAAATCAAAAAATTTGGAAGTCATCATTTCATGAGCCACTTACTTGTTACACAAGTAATGCAAAAGCTTCCAAAATCCCCTAAATCACTCAACAAATCCTCTCACTCCACTACCATTAGACACATCACCTATGCTAGTCTAAATCTACTTACTTTGCATTAAATTTTCTGATTCTATGAGGGTGAGGCTCTTCTATAAATACCCCACCCCATTCTCTCATTTTTACACTAAATTCTCTATACAAACTAATGTAGTCTTTTATTTTCTCTTCTTCATCTTCTTCTCATACTTCATAGAAAGTTATGAGCTTTTATTATGTTGTTCATCAAGTAGAGTTTATATTTTTTATTTAAGTATTTTATGATGGCATAACTAAAGGGGATGATAATAAAATCATATGAACCTTTATGTAGTTTTTGACTTTTGTAAATCTTGAAATTTCTTCATTTTTCTAAGATGGAAAAACTATATCTTTAGAAAAGGTTAGATAAGTTACTTGTTTGGAAATATTAGAAATTATTGTTAGTATTTGAATATGTTTAAAGTTGATGATTTTAACATCAAAAGAACCTTTAATGTGTTTAGGAAAAAGTTTGTATTTTATCCTTGAAAGTTTATGATATTGATGAGTTGTTGTTGAAAATGTTTCATTTTTAGAAAGTATTATGTTTTAAAAGTGGTTTAGCATATTTTACTGTTCGATTTCCAAGTTAAAATAATGATTTGGGATAAAAGATGATTTATTAAAGTCTTGACTTCATAAACTTAAAGTGTTACGAATTTTTAGATATTAAAGTAGTAGAAAGTCTTACCTTGGGATTTATTTTCATGATTATGAAAATAACACTTACTAACCCTTGAGTTTTTTCCTAAATAAATAGGAGGTGTTAAGATGTTCATGAAAATTTGTTTTAGTAGTATACTTGAAATAATGAGATTTACCTAAAAGTCTTGACTTTGTAAACTTAAAGTGTTATGAAGTCTTAGATGGTAAAATGATTTAAAAATGTTGAATCTTAGTTAAGTGAACTTACTTTAAAATGGTAAGATTTACTTAAACATTATTGATTTAAAAGTATTGATTTTGTTTAAATTGACTTACTTTAAAAATGATAAGTCTAGCTTAATGATCTTATTTTAAAAGGTTAGTTTTAGTAAAAATGTTTTACTTAAAAAAATTAAAATTTTTGAACTATCGGAAAAATGTAATGAAGTGGGAATACATGTCTAGAAAGGTTAGCAATTAAACTCATTTTAAATCGCAAGTTTTATGTTCGCGTGAAACGTTATTTCGTAAGTATAATAATTATCATCATTTAACTAATTAACGTTATTTTGCTGTAATGAAGAGTTAGAGAGGAGATCGGATCAAGTAAGCTCACCTGCAAGCATAAAACCTAGCGACCCGACACACTCAGGTGAAGGAGAAAACATCGTAATAGAGTGGTGTCTGGATATGCATCAGGACCTCCAAACTCCCTCACAAGTTTGGAGTTGCCTTGGGTATTAAGAAAGCTTGTACTTAATCAATTGCCTGTTTGTTTGGATTAAGTACAACAATATTTCTTATACCGATTTATGTTATGTTTATATATGCAAATAGAATGTTTACTCTTGAATTATAATGTTTGAATGATTATTATGGGAATGATATGTATGTGATAATTGTTAAATTCAAGGTTTAAAAACATGTGATATAAATGAGAAATATTTTCCTTGACAAAAGTGATTAAAATGATATTCAGGCTCTTCT
>NC_032012.1:9075533-9075959 GCF_001865875.1 Lupinus angustifolius
GGGGTGAGACAGCTATTGCTTGAGCTAAAATAGGCACCAAGAGAACTGATTGTTTTATCGCTTAAGCAAGACAGCTCTCGCTTAAGCCACAAATGCCTCAAAAATGGATGTGCCCTCGCTTGAGCGAGAGGGCTCCATACAGACATGGCTTCTTTTTAAGTCGTCTGAACGATAACTCTCATATATACGAGAGCCTAATGGCATGTTTGCCATCAAGAAGTTGTAGAGGTAAATAACTATATGAAATTCTTGAAAGTAATAAAAGTAAGGAATTGCTTTGTTAAAGGCGAGGCCCGAGGGTGTGATATTATCCCCACACAGCGAGATCGTTTTACCATAAGAGGCTTGGCTAGCAGAGTCGTCTAGGATGATTCAACGATGGTTCATAGTGGTGCTGAGAAGTATTATGTTGTGCCCATGCAGCGA
>NC_032012.1:9076059-9078014 GCF_001865875.1 Lupinus angustifolius
ACAATTTCAAATATTCAATTAGAAAATGACACCCAACACGCGATATAAAACACAAGGAGAAAACTTCCCTTTGCTACCTTCTTTCCTTTTGGTTTAAGGCATATCTCCTTGCTGCACAATCTTATCTTGGAAATATGAATATCTTCAAATTACCTCACAGTGAAAATGAAATGTGATACTAATCGAGGTCTTGGTAAATAATAGATCATACCATTAAACATTTGGGAATATAGCATATTTTTATCTCCGTTTTCATTTCTTGAACTTATATTTTTGACCCTCAATATTAAAACTAATAATAAAAAGAAAAACATTAGGAGAACAAGTAGTATTTTCATTCACGTAAAGTTTCTAGAGAACTAACAAAAATTAATGCAACTCGTTCAGTTTTCAACCATCAAATGGCGTTGATTGAGCTTTAGGGTTCTATATCCTAAGTGCATGTTGTGGACACTTCCTTGGGTGCACAATTTTTGGTCTTGCTCCTTCGAGAAGTATTTGAGGCATCGTTTGGTCTTGGAGCCTCTGTTTGATGTTATATTTGTTTGTTCAATGCATGTAGGCAGACATAGGTATGAAGAATAATTTCCAAAGATATTCAAGTATAATGAAATCATGTTTGTGGGATCATTCATATGTATTCACGAAATGATTTTTATAGATCATTCATAAACTTTTTTCATTTCGAGTTTATGTGAGTGATACACAGAAATACAACATGAAAAAATATAAGCTATATCTTATAAATTAGTTTGATAGATAACATCGTTTTCACCGATTGATTACTCAAAATTCAGTTGGTGGATTGTGATAAATTGTTGACAAATAATATGCTTTCAGCAACTGTCGATAATTTTTCACAAGTCCACCAATTGACTTTTGCACGTTTATTGGGAAAAGATTGTTGATCCTAAAACTGCTTTAGGTGACATGGCCAACATTTTTCAAATAGTTTTAGTGCATGTCACCAACATAACCACGTAATGAAAAATGCTCACATTTATATGTATTAGTCTCATCCATAGAATGTATTTGTTAGATTTCTTTAAAAAAAATGATGTAGAAGCACAAGTGAATATCTTTCATAGATCTCACCAACTTTGTTTTTATAAATAATACATATAATTGCAAATATTATTCATTACGAGGTTATGTCTGTTATAAACCCGAGTAAAACATGCAAAAATATATAACTTGATTATTGTATTTAATGGAAAATATATGCGTTAATTGTTATGTTGATTTGGAAAATACACAATTTGAAATTGGGGCTTTGCCTCTTGAATTTTATCACTAAGTTAGCATCTTGAGCTCGTCCATTGGACTTGGCATGATAGAAATGCATTGGGGCTGAGACGACTAACATAGGTGATGTTATTGGAAATTGAAATTGAGATAATATTGATAAAAAGATTTAATGAGCTAACTTCGGTTAGTGTGCATACATTGCATTCTTGTAGTTGGAGTTGGAGAAAATGGAAAGGCACGATGATAGGAATATCATTGGGATTTGGATAGGGGCTGCAAAGATGGTGATTCGTCAAAAAGCTTTGAGAGATTGCTTAGGTGGGACAGTCTAGTGATGGTCCGGGTTCATTACTCGTATGACCAGGATAGTCTTACATGCAAACTAAGCAGCCTCTGACACCCACTTGCGCATTTCATGATCGGTAGAGAGGAACCCTGAAACGGACTGGGCTTACCACGTAAGCACCTTGTTGAAAGATTTTTTAAGAGTTTTGTTAGAGGTTTTCCCCTCAACAAATTGTCCCCGGCAACGGCGCCAATTTGTTGAAAGACGAAGTTTTCTCTTCAGTGTGTTTTCTTTATTTGGTTAAGTAAGTGAACTCGGTTTTATTCTTTGTTCTCCATCTTGGCTTTATTGAAATAAATTCCAACGCCGGTATAATGGTTTCAAGAATATTCCAGTTACAACTTACTTCTAATAATCATGT
>NC_032012.1:9078114-9079477 GCF_001865875.1 Lupinus angustifolius
TCAACTCAGTGTAGCTTGGGCCATGCTAAGCTGCCTGCTTGAGCACCTTGAGTTTGACTTCTTTTTCTTCTTGGACCATGAGTCTTTATTCTCTTTTCTTTTTCTTTCTAAATCCTACAAAACATATTAAAGAGAAATACAAACACAAATATACAAGATTGTGATATTTTATCCAAAAAGTATTGTTTTTAAGTTGGGTTTTCTCAATTATGCTTAAGATAAGTGCCATAAAAGTGTATGAAATTTAGGTATATTTGGCACTTATCACACCTCTAATAGAGGTAATTGGAAAATAATTGATATTGTTACTTGCCATTGTTAAGGATATCTGTACTCCTGGTTGCTTTCCGAGTAGGATCTTGGCCTTCATGTATTGTAATTTTGGTGGTGATTGGTTGGTGAATTGCATATTGCATTGCATGAAAGATATATTGATTGTGGATGTGATATCCTCTTGTATAAGACACTAACTTCATGCATCATTTACATATGTTTGACATTGTTTGTTTATGGTGTTGTTATAGGGTGTCTCACTTTAATGTTATTTCTCTATGTAATTCCACACTGCGGTCACCGTAGTTGGTTCTTACTATCTTTTCTTTGTCTTTTATTTTGTCTATAATATGTATATGTCTAGGTTTGTTGCAGTTTCTCTATGGATATCCATTAATGAGATATAGACAAGAAGAACTTAGTTGATGTCTAGTTAAGTATCTTGTTTATATTGGAATTATTGGCTCTGATTTAGGAATACCCTTGGTGTTTTGAAGTAATTTTTGTATAAGTTATATTTTATAAAAAATGCCTAAGAGTGATTCTTTTTGCATATATGATGTTCTTTATAATCATTATGTTAAGATTAAGATTAATGATTTTGTAAAACTACATACTTAAACAAATAGATAATTGTTTAAATCATGGTTTTGAGGTTGAATGTGATACCTCGTTTTTGGGTAATGATAAGATTGAAGATTTCTTCATCTTGAACATGTTAATGAAAAGAAATTTTAAATTCACTCTGATTTTCTAACAAGTTGCCTTTAATTTTAATTAAATTTTCATCATATTTTTATAATGAAGTCCTAATTTCTAAGTTGCAAAAATGGGATATTACAATAGTGGTATCAGAGTTGGTTCTTCCTATCCGGCTTGGGGTATGGCCTCATATACGCTTTATCTGTGTGACTCTGGTGTGATTATTTGTTTATTTGTTTTGCTGTGTTTCGTTCCTCACTTCTTGAGGTATTGTTTTTATTGTAAGTAACAATTTTTGTTGGAAGATATTGTTAATGGCTTAGGATCATGAGGATATTCTCTTCAAAATTGTTAGATGAGTAAAAGACTAGTATAGCATAATTTTTTG
>NC_032012.1:9079577-9079822 GCF_001865875.1 Lupinus angustifolius
GGATGAGGACGAGAATGAGGATAGGATGAGGACGAGAATGAGAATGAGGATATGATGAGGATGAGAATGAGGACGAGAATGAGGATGAGGATAGGATGAGGACGAGGATGAGGATAGGATGAGGACGAGAATGAGGATGAGGATAGGTTGAGGATAAGTTGAGGTGTAGAATGAGGACGAGGAAGAGAATGAGGATGAGCATGAGGATATGATGAGGAGGACGATGAGGATGAGGATGAGGATAG
>NC_032012.1:9079922-9082870 GCF_001865875.1 Lupinus angustifolius
TATCTATTTGGACTAGAAATAATAGTGTGAAGCCATTCAAAAACTGGGTGAAAACTCGATAAAACGACCCGAAATCATCTCGGAAACTTTTATTCTCCAAAAATCTTGAAAAAATAAAGAAAGCAAGAAAATCATAATACAAGACTAAAACTCAACTAAGATTTAGCCCAAAACATTACTAATTAATTTCTATAATTAATACATTAATACTAATTACTTAATTAAAAGTGCTCTAAAAACACGGTGTTACAATCCTCCCCAACTTATAAAATATTTTTCCTCGAAAATTATTCATACCTTCTAAGAAAACAGATGGGGGAATGATTCCTTCATGCCACTTTCAACCTCCCAAGTAACATCTTCTTCATTCGTCTGGTTCAAAATTACCTTAACTAAGGCGATTTCTTTGCCTCGCAGAGTCTTCACACTCCGATCGGCAATTCTCAACGACAAAGTCTCGAAAGTGAGATTTTCCTTGAACTGAATTGAGTCAGGTTCAATAACATGCAGCAGGTCACTAATTTATTTTCCAAGTTGAGACACATGGAAGACATTATGTAGGTTTGACATTAAAGGTGGCAAGGCTATTTGATAAGCTACTGGTCTGATTTTTTTAATGATTTGGTATTATCCTATGAACCTAGGGGTAAGCTTACGAGATTTCAGAAATCTGCCAATGCTAGTTGTTGGAACCACCCTCATAACTACATGATCTCCTTCTTCAAAACTCAGGGGGGTCCTTCTTCTGTCATAATAACTCTTCTGTCTACTCTGTGTTGTCTTCATGTTTTCCATTATCATCCTTATTTTCTCCGTCGTCTGTTGAACTACATCGGGTCCTAATACTAGATTCACTCATTCCTCAAGCCAACATAGGGGTGTTCTACACTTTCTGCCATAGAGGGCTTCATATGGCGCCATGCCGATACTAGAGTGAAAACTATTGTTGTAGGTGAACTCGATTAAATGTAGATAGTCAGTCCAACTTCCTGAAATCTCCAATACGCAAGCTCTAAGAAGATCCTCCAATGATTGGATAGTCCTTTCCGATTGACCATCAGTCTACGGATGGTAGGCTAAACTCATACTTAACTTGGTTCCCAAAGCTGTTTGTAAACCATTCCAAAACATTGAGGTGAAGCGCGGGGGTACTTCAGACTCTTGTGGTCGCTGAAAACTTCGAATCTCACACCATACAGATGGTGTCTGTACACCTCGAGGGAAAACACGATTTCATCTAGTTCCAGATCGTGTGTTGGGTAGTTTTGCTCATGTGTCTTTAACTGCCTTGACGCATAAGCCACTACTTTCATTTGTTGCATCAACACGCAACCTAATCCTTGCTTTGACGCGTCACAACATACATTGTAGTATTCGTTGGGATCTGGCAAGACTAATACAGGTGCTGTGGTTAACCTCTCCTTCAACTCTTAGTGGTCAACCTCTCCTTCAACTCTTGAAAACTTGATTCGCACTTCATCGTCCAGAAAAAAGGTTTGTCCTTCCTTGTTAATGTAGTTAGCGACATGGCTAACTTTGAAAATCCTTCAATGAATTTCCTATAGTACCCCGCTAATCTGAGAAAGCTTCTAATCTCTGTCACTGACTTCGGATAATTCCATTCCATTACCGTCTCCACTTTCGCAGGATCCACGACAATTCCACCTTTCGAAATTACATGATCGAGAAAATTTACCCACTCTAGCTAAAACTCACACTTAGAAAGTTTGGCATAGACTTGATTTTCCTTCAAAATCTGCAATACCAATCGCATATGTTCGGCATGTTCGTCTTGATTCTTTGACTAAATCAGGATATCATCGATAAACACGACTACAAACGTGTCGAGGTATGGATGAAAAATCATGTTCATGTAATCCATGAATACTGCAGGGGCGTTGGTCACACCAAATGACATTATGAGGTATTCGTAATGGCCATAACGCGTCCGAAAATTTATTTTTGGAATGTCTTCCGACTTTACGCGTATTTGATGATACCCGGATCGAAGATCGACCTTTGAAAATACTGTATCTCCTCTCAGATGGTCCATCAAGTCATCAATCCTTTACAACGGGTAGTTGATCTTAATGGTTGCGTTGTTCAGTTGTCGGTAAACTGGAGCACCCCATGGAGAAACACTCGGTCTGACGAACTTTTTCTACTGCAGATCCTCCAATTGTATCTTCAACTCTAACGCTGCCATACTATAGGGAGCTATATAGATTGGTCTAGTTCCAGGAACCAAATCAATAGTGAACTCTATCTCCCTTACTGGGGTAATCCAAGAATATCGTCCGGAAAGACTTCAGAGATGTCCCGAACCACTGGTATACTTTGAATTTCTCCTCCTGCTTTCTTCTCCTGCTTTCTTCTCCTGCAATGCTAACATCATGAACACTTGGGCTCCCTCCTTCAAGAACTTCTCCATTTGATTGGCATTTGTGCTTTTGGTTTCATAACGAGGTTCTATTGGCTCTTTAGGGTTGCTAAAGACTACCGTTTTGTTAAAACAGTTCAAGAGAACGTGGTTATTGGATATCCAGTCCATTCCTAAGATGATATCTAATTGGGATAAGGGTAGATATATCAGGTCTACTAGGAAAGTTCTGTTATGTAATACTATGGGGCATTGTGAACATACATTTGAGACTATGACATGTTCGTTTGTGGGTGTTGACACAACTAGATCATATGGTAAAGGAACTATAGGCAATTCTAATCGGTTAAGAACATCATGGGATATAAATGAATGGGTCGCACCCGAATCAAACATTACAGATAAGGAAATCTCATTAACAAGACGTGTACCTTGAATGAGATCTTCATCCTCCTTGATCTCAGCTCCACTGATGGTGAATACCCTTCCTTTGGAATGAGGTATGGCCGCCCGAACAACATTTACTCCTTCCTTCTTCAGCTTAGGGCACACCGGCTTGATGTGTCCC
>NC_032012.1:9082970-9084274 GCF_001865875.1 Lupinus angustifolius
TGTGCAGAGCTTATCTACATAGAAGATTCAATTGAGGTCATTGAGATCTCTTCTGACTCAGAGATGGAGGAAGACTCTAGCAAGGCTTCCAGCGCACCTCCGATTTAGGAGGTTTCTCTTTTTCTTTTTTTTGTGATAAGAACTTGTGTGAGGTGCTTTTTATAATGTCAATGCCCCGACATTATTTTCTTTGTATTTTCAGTTTTTTTTATTTGTGGCGATGATTAGATTTCGCCCTATAAATAATTATGTATTTATTCAAGAATTTTATGAATTAGAAGTATTTAGAAAAGAATTGTGTTCATTTAATTATCTTTAATGTATTAAGAATTTTATTTCCGTCAGGTTTGAAAATGTGACGTCTTGAAAATGGAATAAGTTAAAAGTGAAAATGATTTGTAAGTTATAGGTTACATAAAAGAAATAAAAAAGAAATAAAAATTTACCCATTTTTCTTAGAGATTAAATATATTAAATATGAAATGATTTTCGGGGCGTTACAAATGTCACCAATTTGTTTCTATGACTAATACACATAATTGCAGACATTATTCATTACGAGGTTGTCTGTGTTATAAACCCAAGTAAGACATGAAAAAATATAGGCTATTTCTTATAAACGAGTTTGATAGAGAACATCATTTTCACCTATAGATGACTCGAAATTCAGTTAGTGGAAATGTGAAAAATTATGGACAACTAATTTGTTTTCAATAATTGTCGATAGTTTTTTAGAAGTGCACCAATTGAATTTTGGCAAATCTATTGGCAGAGATGACGTATGATCCAAAAATTCATTTGGTTTAAATAGCCAATGTTTTTCCTAAATTTTTGGTTTATTTCATATTCATAACCACGTAATGAGAAATGTTCACACGTGTATGTATTAGTCCCATCCATAAATTTTGTAGGTGAGATTTATAAATATTAAGTCAATTCAGATGAATGATCATATGCAATTGATGATANTAGTTGAGATTTATAAAGATTAAGTCAAGAATACTATAAAAATGGTAAAATTATGGTAAAATCCATACTCCAAGTATACTGTAAAAATGATTTCTACAAACAAAGTGTTAGAAGCATAGGAAATTTTTTCTACAAGACTTATGTAAATAATCTGCTTTGTCAAGGTAGTGATACTATGATAAGTTGTGGCACTCACCAAAATGAAAATCGNATAAATTATGTAGTTGAGATTTATAAAGATTAAGTAGAGAATACTATAAAAATGGTAAAATTATGGTAAAATCCATACTCCAAGTATATTGTAAAAATGATTTCTACAAACAAAGTGTTAGAAG
>NC_032012.1:9084374-9085194 GCF_001865875.1 Lupinus angustifolius
AATAGATTCAGAAAATTAAAACAACCCATATAGTTCCAAAGAAATTAATTTCATGGAGCTACACTAATTCCTAGATCTGCTATACTCTATGACGAATCAGGAAATACTCAATATAAAGGCAAGCATGTTGGAGATTGTCCTGAATATTTTGGAAGTAAGACTTATGTTTCATTGCACAATAGTGTTGTTCCTCTTTTTTACTTCTTATTCCTTCAAAAATTTATAACTAGTGTTGTGTCCTTTTATGTTTTTGCTCCTTTGAAATTTATGGAAATCGATTACGTAAATAAATTGGAAAATTTAGCGACTTAAGGAGTTAAATCAATCACTGAAGCATATAAAAGAACTATGTTTTCCCTAGATATTTTGAAAATTTGATGGTTACTAATTGCTTATCTAGTAGATTTTATTTCCATGATGAACAATGTGAAGATGAACTCCTATTGACCAAGCTTAAGAGTATTTAATTTTCATCTACCTATTTTGAGAAACTCTATTGATGCAAACCCGCATTTTCTAAAATATTGAAGAACTACATATTTTACATCAGTCAAGAAGATAATAAGGAATCTTAGAAGACTTATAATATTAGAAAATGCGAAAAGTAATATTTTTGTTACGAAAATGTTATATCTTAACAAATCTTACTTAAGAAACTGAAAATAAATTGAACGATTATAATGTAAGGGAATAAACCTACTCCAAAATAAATATCACACAAGAAAATAGAAAAAAAACATTGATGACACCATCAAGATTCTTGACATCTACTTTCCTTCAAAATAAAATGTATTATCTTTTTAAAACGTAGGATAAATTA
>NC_032012.1:9085294-9085774 GCF_001865875.1 Lupinus angustifolius
TAGGAAGAGGATAGGATGAGGAGGAGGAGGAGGAGGAGGAGGAGGAGGATGAGGTTAGGATGAGGATGAGGATAAGATGAGGATGGGGATGAGGATTATGATTAGGATAGGATGAGGATGGGGAGGAGGATGACGTTGAGGATAGGATGAGGATGAGGATGAGCATGGGGACGAAGATAGGATAAGGATGAGGATAGGATGAGGAGGAGGAGGAGGAGAATGAGGATGAGGATGAGGATGAGGATTAGGATATGATGAGGATCAGGATGAGGATGATGATGAAGATGAGGATGAGGATAAGATGAGGAGGAGGATAAGATGAGGATGAGGAGGAGGAGGAGTAGGAGGAGGAGGAGGATAAGGATGAGGATAGGATGAGGAGTTGGAGGATGAGGATAGGATGCGGATGAGGATGAGGATAGGATGAGGAAGAGGATGAGGATAAGGATAGGATGAGGAGGAGGAGAAGGAGGAGGAGGA